>NC_086353.1:26983908-27196408 GCF_036324505.1 Eleginops maclovinus | reverse complement strand
AGAAAACATTTGAAAAATGGCGGAGGCGGAGAGAAGCACGGCCCGACCACATCCTATCTATATACAGCTATTGGTCCGACTAAAATCATTTACAGCGTGGGAGCACTTACACCTTAAACAACACTGGTTGTTTGCACAATATTGTAAGGGATAATGTGCAGCGCGTCGGTCTCTATAATACTGTCGGTGTTTTTTTCAACAATGACCGGCTCGCTGCACATTATCCGGCGTATGACACGGCCAAATACTAAACAAACTCAACGACTAACTTGACTAACTTCAATTATTTTGACTTACTTAAATGATGCCGATTTATTGATTCAGCTATTTCAAAGTGTTTGCAGAAAGTGGGTTGGGTTGAGACACTGTGTGCTGTATTTATTGTTATTATTATTATTATTAATAATAATAACAATAACATAACAATACATGTATTTTATAAGCGCTTTTACAGGTGCTCAAAGTCACTTTACAAAGGTACATAAAAAGAAAGACAACAAATATAAAGTAAAAGTCCCATTAAAGCCGAGCAATGTACAACAATCACACATTAAAGCCAGTTTAAAGAGGTGAGCTTTTATGAGTTCCTTGAAGGTAACGAGTGACCTAGGACACATAGTTTTGAGCTAATCTAAACATCGCCTACATTTGAGTTGTCTTGTGTGTTGATTTTGTTAAATTCAACACACAGTTTTCTGAATAAAATAATGGAAAACACTTTTTTTGCCAAGTTTTTTACCGATGAATTGATTAATCGTAGAACTAATCGACAGATTAATCGATTATCAAAACAATTGTTAGTTGCAGCCCTAATTATGTGCATCGCCTGTCTAATAGTGCTTCTTTTTTTGTCTGATATTTCACAAGAAACAAAATCAAATGCATCAAATCTCTGTGTAAGAGCAGTGTCAGTACAAGAGGAAGAGGAGGGCACAGTGGCACTGTTCTAATGATGTACGCAGAGAGAGAGAGAGAGAGAGAGAGAGAGAGAGAGAGAGAGAGAGAGAGAGAGAGAGAGAGCAGATAAAGATGGAGAAAGACGCGAAAGAGAGTGAGCGGGCGAGTGGTAATGGCCTAATGATGTAGTGGCTGTCAGAGCATTGGCTTCACAGGCCAAATGATCCTGTAAGAACAGCACTGCTATTGATCCAGCTATTACACAGCACCACACACTAATGATTGTGTTCCTGTGTGAGTGGGAGTGTGTGTGTGTGTGTGTGTGTGTGTGTGTGTGTGTGTGTGTGTGTGTGTGTGTGTGTGTGTGTGTGTGTGTGTGTGTGAGTGAGGGAAAAGCTACTTTTAATGTGAGATAAAGAGAGATGAAATGACCATGTATAACAAGAACAGGTATGTCTATATAAAAAGGGGTGGTGCGTGTGTGTGTGTTTGCAATTCTGACATGACACTTCATCAATACTCCCATTACAGTGTGACATATATGATACCTAATCTGAGCCTGATCTGCTTGATATCTGACCTCAGTTGTCACCTTGAACACTTTTACTTCCTCCAACACACAACACACCCCCAACCCCCCACCCACCCACACACACACCACACACACACACACACACACACACACACACACACACACACACACACACACACACACACACACACACACACACACACACACACTCAGCTATTTACATAAAGTATTATTATTTGCATATGTATATTTAAAAACAAAACATAAGAAGAAACATAAAGGATAACCACATGCTGACTTTTATTTTTAGAATGTTAAAATGTATATTAAATACACAATATTATTGATAGTGTTAGTTTCAGTTGCAGTCATAGGATCTTCTTACAGGAAATGTAAATGAAGCAGGCACAGTGTTTCTCTAAAACAGTACTTTATTAAAATAAAATATATTTGTGTTATTTCTGTATAATTGTGTTGTCTGTTCACTAAGACTTTGATAATTCAGTTAAATGCTGGTTATTATTCATCTCAATTTCCCAGTGCATGATGGAATTTCATGGAAAATCAAGTTATGTTGCCTCCAACCATTGGAAAGACATCACATGTGTGTAGTCTGATATAGTTATAAAAGATAACGCCGAGCAGTGAAGCACAGAAAGACCCCCTGCTGATGACTGTATGCACAGAGCGCCTCTCTGTCCCCTCAGCGGCCTGCTGCAGGATCATCAGCCGAACACTCTGCTGTGTCTCCCCCTCCCCTCCCTCTCTCCCCCCTCCATCTACCTCTGCACTCCTGCTAATGGATTGTGCCTAAATGGGTTCTGAGGAGTGAAGGGAGGAGGTAGAGAGGAGAGAGGAGGGGATGGAAGGGAAGGAGGATAGGAGACTTGTTGCTGGTGTCCCCGTGGCACAGAATTCTGACTACTGTTACGTCATAAATGTTATAATTTACACAGCTCTCAGAATGAGCTCGAATCAAGTGAGTTTTTGCATATTTCCGTAAAAATAATTACTATTTCAAACAGTGGTATTCATCATTATGAATACCATCATTATGCCTGCTCTGACTGAACAATTTCTGTCAATCTCAAAATAGGAAATGTGTTTTAATGTATTTTAACAAAGAGTAACACAGAAGAAATCTGAATACAAAGGAGCAAAAGGAAGGAAGGGAGGATAGGAGGATGGAGCCGTTGAGGGGAGGGAGGGGAGAATTGTGTATGGTTAATGATTTAATGTTAGCCACTTGATGGAATGAAGTGTCTTCTCCATGTAAGCGGCGCCAAAGTTAAACCCTCTAGTCAGTTAGTCTGTTATTCATTGATTTCTCTGGTCAGCACGAGATTGCTATTGAATATGACTGGCACCAGAGCTTTGTGTGCAAGTGTGTGTGTGTGTGTGTGTGTGTGTGTGTGTGTGTGTGTGTGTGTGTGTGTGTGTGCGAGTGTGTGTGAGTGTGTTTGTGTTTGTGTGAGTGTGTGTGTGTGTGTGTGTGTGTGTGTGTGTGTGTGTGTGTGTGTGTGTGTGTGTGTGTGTGTGTGTGTGTGTGTGTGTGTGTGTGTGTGTGTGCATGCTTCTTACAGTGAAAAAACTGTTGACTAAATGAAATGTATTATGTCAACAGATTTCAGAGGTTGGTTAAATAAATAATATTAGGTTAAGAACAGTTGTGTGACATATTGCTGACATAGTACATTTAAAGTCCTGGTTAAGGTTAGGTTGGAAAACATATTGTTATGCCTACATGGGGCCTTTCCACTGGCACTCACGCAAATACACACACACACACACACACACACACACACACACACACACACACACACACACACTCTTAATAAACAGTTTTCTGGAAGTGTGAAATGTGAGCCTGAAATACATCTGCAGCCTTCGAGTAACCCTCCATACCGTCTCACTGTGAGAGCAGACAGATGATACATTATTTATTCCTGACGGCTGTTTGGTATAACCATAGCACACCAGCTGAGAAAGAACATAAGCAGTGATATAATCTACGTATCAATACTGCAGTATAAAGGCAGAACAGCTCTTTGAATGTGTGCTCTCTCTACTCTAACATATGCAGCACGGTTATTGCAGCGATCTCTCATATCTGTTGTCTCTTCCTCCACCATGATCTCTGTGTGTGTGAGTGTGTGTACTGATAACTATCATATATATGGAGTCCTGCTGCAACAGCATGAGCCAATATATCATGTGCATATGAACGCTGTGGTAGTTCTCTCTGATGTATAGTTTAATAAGCCAGCAGTATTTATTATTTAAGCGATACACATTATGCTAAACAGCACATAGAATTTTAGGAGCTACTACTACACACACGCACGCACGCAAGCACGCACACACACACACACACACACACACACACACACACACACACACACACACACACACACACTAGAACATCCCTGTGAGAGTCTAGGAAAAATATTCCAACAAAAATTTGCAAGAGCAAAAGTCATAACTATATATTCTCCATAAATGCATTTTTTAAAATTTGTTTACAAAAGTTTACACAAATCCTGACATTTAATTAAGCAAATTGGTAAATAATAATAATAATAATAATAATATAATAATAATAATAATAATAATAATAATAATAATAATAATAATAATAATAACAATTTTTAAATGGCCAAGATGTTTTCAAAGTCGGACAGATCTAAATCCAGATGTGTGGGGGCATATTTTTTTACTGACCTATCTATTCCTTCTCATATACCCTCAAATTATTTTAGGTTCATATACAATACACGATATATAGACTAGAATATATTTTTCGAACGCTGTAGTTTAAATTGTTCTTTTATAAAGCCTGATAGAGCGAGTCAGCTGTGGCCATGGTTTTAGTCCTTTTAGACGATTTGATGACTACTAAAGATCCAGACAAACAAGCTAATGGTAATAAGAGAGAGACAAAAAGAACATTTTGCCACAGGAGCACTGGGTGTTGGGGGGGGGGGGCATGTGGACAGGGGGGTCCACATACATTAAAATGCATGGGATATAAATAATAAACCCTCACACTTATCTATATGCAGCCTCTAAGGTCTACAACTATGGTGCATGCTTTGAAACAGCAAACAAAGTAAACAGGAAGGCATTGTTGGGATGGTAATTTGACTTAAAATAACAATCACAGGTGCATGAATTTACATAAAAAGAAACATTAGAAGAGCCAACTTCAGTTCTCAAACTTCAGATCAAAAGGTGCGACATCATGTTCTGGTTGAGCTTCCCAGTTTGAAACCCATCACATTCTGGGTCAGTTTTGCATTAAACAGATCTGTACTAATGAATGACAAGACATACTGTATGTTCTCTAACTGCCATGCTGTGATGGTGTGTGTGTGTGTAACAACTAAGGTTACCATGTTAAGCAGCTTAGGAAAGACAAATGGATTAAGTGTTTTGTTGACACGTAGTAAAGTAATCTGGTTAGCAAAGACGAGATACTCTCTTCCTCTCTCTCTGCCTGTCTGCCCCCACCACTGCTGTTCTCTCTTTCCATCACAGCCAGTCCTTCTCACCATGCTGGTTCATCCATTCTACTCTGCTCTTTTCACACACCGTAAACACACTCCTCTACAGAGTACACATTTAGACTGAAGATATTGGGCAGCGGAGGTCACCTAAGATGTATACAGCTCCGGAAAAAAACAAGACCACTCCAAATTGTTCTTAAATCTTTATCTCTACATGTATGGCAGCCATTACCGTGTCTGTTATAGAGCATTCTTACATTTATCCGCGGTTCATTGATGTTGTCATTGTGTATATTACCTTCACATCTGCCGGATGTTGTACCAGCAGCAGTTGTATCATATATGTGGAAGACATCTTTTACAGAAAAACTCACATCTTTGTACCCGGTCATTGTTTGGAGACAGACACACCAGTTTCCGTTAGTTTTGGACAGAAAATGTAAATGTATCTTCCTTTTCTGTCCCTGTCGTTGACATCACCAATATCCAGTAACTGGGCAAGAAGCAGCTGGGCACCCAAGGGTTCAACACCACAAAAGTGTTTACATCTGCCAGTGTGTGCGAGTGTGTGTTTCTGTGTCAACTGGGGATGCAGCCAGACGTCTGTGTTCTAATATTTCCTCTCAGGAGAACAAACAATGCAGAGAGGCTCCTCTCGTTCTCTGCCCTGCCTTTATTCTCCACCCTCTCTGCCTCTCTTTTCAATTACTATCTCCTCATTCATTTCCCTCTCTTCCTCCCTGGTGTTTTCCTCTCCTCTCCCATTCTTCTTGCCCTACCTGTTATCTGTTGAATCTGTCGCTTCCTCTTACAACAAAGCCGCAGGTAGATTCCCAGCAGTTGGTTTAAGTTACTGCACTAACACAAACATGTGCACACGCACACACACTCTCAGCAGTGAACCAGGCTCAGTATCAAGGGGTATCCTCTGCTGTTTACAATACAATGAGTTGACTATCAACCCCATTGAGAGAGGGAAGAGCAGTACAGAGAGGAGGTGAAGGTGAGTCTCCCCAAACATACATTTACTCTTGAAGGAGCCTCTCCACCACACTCAGTATCTCTCATGATAAGGAAGCAGAGGTCACTTCAACATGTTTATTGTGTTGGATTGGAGGTTATTCTATGAATGTATACATGTTTCAGTCTGTATGGCGGTTTGAGGAGGATGCTCAGCACTACTCCAGCCAGAACAAACTTTTTTTACTACATGATTAGGTGTATCTTTATTTTCTTCAGCAAACCATTAAAGGAAAACATGTATTTATTTGACGAGATATCAATGTGTAACAGATAAAGCCACTAAAAATGGCCCCTCCCCCCTACATGGCTGGTCCCCCCCAGCCATGTAGTGAAGGCATGGCCTATGCCAGGGGTGTCCAAACTATGGCCTGGGGGCAAAATGCGGCAATTTTGAATTGGCCTGCAAATTCAAAAAGTATAATGGAATATGGGACACACATGAAACCTTTGCTGGTCTTATATTGTACTTCTTAAATATATATATGTAAATGTATATTACACAGTATCAAGTGTTAATAAGCCCCCTTTTCAGATACAATCCGTTGATTAAAGTTGTACACATTTTCTAACAAAGCCCAATAAAAAGCTTAAATTAAGCCTTCATATTTCCCCTTATTGTAAGCAATCTGAGGCTTCTGTTTTAAGAGATGAGCTGCCAACAAAATAATAATAATAATAATTGACCTTATTTTATTCGTAAAGCATATTAATGTATCAAGCATAATTTACCTACAATTGATTGATTTAAAACTTAAAACTTAGCTGATGAGGCAATATACCTGTCGGTTTTTTCACTCAGTGAAAAGGTTTAGGAGCTATTTGTAGAAATCAGTTGGAATGGTTTATATTATTTACTTCTGTCATAGGGAATACTTTTGTTTAATGATCATAACAATGATCAGGTCATAAATAATAAGCTGAAGATTTTTTCCAGCCACTTTTAATTTTCTGAAAGCCTGGATGGGATTTCCAAAAACATCATACATGTCCGATTCAATATGAAAACACTGAGCATCTGTAGTGTACAGGGTGCTACCGTAACTCAAATTGAAATGTAAATGTTTTCTTGTGATCACTTTGAAGCAGGTCTGTGTCTGTTTTTGTTTAAAACTGTTATAATACAAATGATATCTTGGAGTCAGATGTAAGTGAAGCTTAATCTGCGGTACCTGAGGATGTGTTTTTAGTTACTTTTCAGCATTAAGCAAATACTGGATGTCTGGGAAATATACAGCATAAACCATGGCCTGAACGAAGAAGAAAGGTCCTTCATGGCACTTGTATGTGATATGTTATGTATGTGCTTCTGTAAAGGAAGTGCCATGCAATGCATTCGATAGGCGTGGTTACAGTGGATTAAGACACACCCTTAAAGGAAACTGGAGGAAGAGGTAGACTTGGAGGTGCACATACATATGTGTTATTCTCAACCCTGCACCATTGACCCTTTTTGACAAAGTATTCCCAGCAACTTCAGGATTTAATCGCAGCATCTGTTGCTTTGTTTAGAATGCAAATGTTGTCCCATGATGTTCCATGTTGTCTGGCCATTTGATCTTTGTAGAGATGTTGGAAAGCTTTGTCTTCCCTAGCTCCATTAGCTATTATTATCATCTCTCTTTAGCCAGCCTGTTATATTAACTTGTTTTACATCAATAAAATAAGAAAATCTCAGGGTCCGGTGTTTGCCCAGTCAGTGAAATTACAACCTTTAGTCTTCAGTGAAAAAAAGTTTGGAGATTATAAACTACTACAGCCTAAAATGTAACAAAACCTGCAACCAGGTTCTTGGAATCGAAGGTTCCTGGAAATGTTTTTATTGGAGAGGGGTCAACACATACCGGACCATTTCTACTCCGACTGATGATGCTCCTGTAGAGGATCTCCTGAGGTTTATGCGGTGGCTTCAAATGGTAGAGCAATAGCTTCAGTGTTTTATGATTGTATTATCTTTCTTGGAGTCTAATCTTCACAAGGTTTGTTAATGTCAGCACATTTTTTTCCATGATGCGCTACTCTCTTTGATAACACACTACTATGAGCTTTAATGCCCCTAAATAAATAAAAAAAACAAGTCTGACAAGTCTTCTCCAATACACCATGCTTTGTCCTCCAAATGTTTTTGAGTGGCTCACCTTTATGAAGGTTGATCAGTTCACCAATAAAGACTCAGCCACCACTGTCAGGGGACTGCCAATCACTACGGATCAAAAAAGTGACTGTGTGTATTGGAAATTGACCACTCCACACGCATTAACACACAAGAGCTAACACACACACATGCACGCACGCACGCATGCACACACACACACACACACACACACACACACACACACACACACACACACACACACACACACACACACACACACACACACACACACACACACACACACACACACAGCTGCATTTTAAATTACACAATTAGCCTTTGAAAACTTGACGACTACTCACTTTTAGAGATGGGAAGTGTATCCTCTGGAGCTCTGACATCCACGGCATAATGCCATTTAATAAAAACATTATCAAACTTAATATAGGAAATGTAATGACTCAGCACATTATCTCACCGTTAATTACAACATCACGTCTCTTAATGAAAACCCACCGTGTGTGCGTATATTTGTCCGGCTTAATGAAAATACTGTAGATTTGTGTGTCACACAATCAAAAACAAATCCTTAATTAAATATGAAATGCACACCTGTTAAATACAAGTACCTTGAGGATACACACACACAGACACACACACACACATTTCTGTGCTTACATGCACGTTTAAGTAACCCTGAATTTCTCTCAGGGACACAAAAAGGTAAAAAACTCAACAAATGACTGCTCAGCTAAATTGTCATCATTAATTAAATTAATTAGCAGGCCATTCTTTGTGTCCCCCTGGCCCACAACTTCTGCCCCAGCCTCCTGCTCCAATTCCCAGCAGCAGAAATGACATGAAGCTGGGGGGGGGGGGGGGGGGGGGTGGGGGGGAAAATATACATGTGACACTTTCACATTGTTCTCCACCTTTTGGCTGTTTCATTAACGCTGCTGATTTAGATACATGCTTCTTTAGGCATGTTCATATTGGCTCATTATTGTTACAGTTATAACATTATTGTTGGAGACTCAAACACACACAAACTATTGCAGAAAAATGACACACCATTTATAACACGCAGCATTAATCACACAATAACAGCAGTTGTTTTTAACAAAAGAGACCCGCTGAACAATAGAATATATTTAACGTACTGCAGGGCTAAATCTCCAATGCATATCCCTAAAGAAACTCTTTCCTTATAAGCCGTAGAGACATGGCTGTTCAAATCCCCAAAAAATGTACACCCACCAGCCTAGTGAATGACATTACACTCTCCAAACTAAAACATCCTGTCATTGAACATTTTGCTCACAAAGCGCCTTACAATTTGCCTCGGATTCACTGATTCAAAGGTTCACAAGTTCACACACACACACACACACACACACACACACACACACACACACACACACACACACACACACACACACACACACACACACAGCGGTGGCCTATACAGCAGCTGGCATTGGAACACACTGTGATGTCCTGCTTTGACGCTTTGACGCTGAAGGTACACAGTATTTTGTATGAGTCAGTGTCAGTGTGCAGAATCAGAGGAAGCTGTAACCATGAGTGTGGGAGCGTTCAGACTTTCTGTTGGTGCTGAGGATGCACCTGTCCTATCACAACGAGCATAATAGATGATGCCGTACTTTTGAAGGACCATGAAGAAACTTTGAAATGAATCCGAGTAATGCAGAAGTGTTCCTGTGTGTGAGTGAGTTTGTAGTCCACCAGTAATCATCAATTCAGGTGGTAAGTTGACTAATCGTCACACTTTATGATATATTATGATTATTCAGGTCATTTATTTAATTTTTTCTCACAAAATGCTTTCAGTTCCAGGGCTGAGAAAGAACATTATTCTAACATCATGCTAGGCCTACACTGTGCAACATATATTAAAAAAATAAAACTGTAATAATGAGCCTTTGAAATATAAATGAACACCTAAGGTAGTCGACTCACGTTCAGTCGACTATTTGGGGGCAGCTCTACAAAAAAAACATCATGAAACAGTCAGATTGAACTACAAATAGGTCGAACATGTGTGAAGAGAGAGTTTGAGCGTAGAGAGGGAAAGAAGGGCCCTAACGGAGAGGAAGTTAAAGGGGCCGTCCTACCGTTGTCGCTGTCCGACTTGTTCTCGTGCTCGGTGTCGGTCAGAGTCAGCACTGAGTTGGAGCGGCTGGACAGACAGGAACTCCTCCCTGATGTCTTCCCAAGACCCCCGCGGCCCCACAGACGCATGGCACGCTCCGGTGACATCACAGCCTGACTGTCAGTGTCAATGTCCTGGGCTGTACCAACCGAGAAGCCGCGGTGGGGGAGGCCCATCTCTGAGCAGAATGCCAGGCCCCGACGCGAAGGAGGCTCGCAGATCCCCAGCTGACGGAGACTGAAATGCTGACCTGAAACAGAAAGAGATTCTACTATGGTATAACATGATAATACAGTATGTATATAACATGTTACAGCAAACCGTCTGCAATTGAAATGTCATAAAATAAAATAGGGTGTGTTAATCCTTTAAAATATAAGGAAATAAATCAAATAAATGATCTGTAAAATCTCAGTGTGTGCCTCTTCATCTTTAATCAGCAAATGAAAAGGGAAATTATAAAAGCTATCTGTAATTAATGGCACAACAAGATATAAAGAGTGCTGTCTTCAATTAAAAGTTATATTAATTTTAAATGAGCTCCAATTAGAGCAGCAGTGAAAACGAAGGAGATAAGATGATTGAGTAATTATGTTTTTTTTCATTTCTCAAATATTGACGTTGCGTTAATTGGAGCTGGAGAACAATGAATGTGCTCTGTGGTGAAGCATTTTTCTTTTTAATGTCGTATTCTTTTTTCTACATTTTCTTTCTTTCTTACACACAACTTGAGACCTGGGGAGCCGTGGTAGATTACTTGGTAAAGCGTGTTGTTGTGAGTGTGTGTTTGTGTGTGTGTGTGTGTGTGTGTGTGTGTGTGTGTGTGTGTGTGTGTGTGTGTGTGTGTGTGTGTGTGTGTGTTTGTGTGTGTGTGTGTGTGTGTGTGTGTGTGAGTGTGTGTGTGTGTCTCACCTTGTCTGTGATAATCATCCTGTTCACGGTGAACCATGTCCTTGTATCCCTTGGTCGTCCCGTACAGTAACCTGCCACACCCAAAGACAAATGTCCTCAGTTGCGTTCACATAAAGAACGTCAGAGTCAGCACTGACAATTCTGTTGCTCCTTTAGTCAGAGTCAAAATACCAAATAGATCCCCCATTGTAGCATGCCTCATCTCCCTCTATTTCAGCCCTGTTCCTGAAGTGCTGATTCTGTGACTGTAGCTTTAAATGAACTAGCTGCTGCTGGACACGCCCCTTTGTAGCTGCTGCTGACCACGCCCCTTTGGAGCTGCTGCCCCTTTGGATCTGCTGCTGACCACGCCCCTTTGGAGCTGCTGCTGGTCACGCCCCTTTGGATCTGCTGCTGGCCACGCCCATTTGGAGCTTCATGATCTCTCCTCTGACGAGTTTTCTATCGGGAGAAACTCAGCTAAAAGCTGCCGTGATAAAACTGCCATATGATGTTCCAAAACACATCCAGCATTATTTCTGAAACTCTAAATCCCTCCTGCAGACATCCTGCTGAACACACACAGAGGCTGACCATCTAAATATTGCGGACGATAGGTTGGGACGTGTAACGTGGGCGGGACGTTGCCAGGAGTTCAATGTAAAGCCAGCCCACATTTTGATCATTACGTCATATCAGCAGCAAATCTGGATCAGCTCGTTTGTACCCCCGTTTTTAGAGATGTGGGTAAGGAGGAAAAGAGAGAGGGTTGTATTTTCTGACACTTTGTGAGTCTCCTTACACACAGGGGACACATATTTATGGATAAAAGACATCAAAAAGTGCATTTTGCATAATGGGGGACCTTAAAGTCAATGTAGCAATAATACTCAGTTATAATTAAAAGTCCTGCATTCAAAACTGAGTACAAGTACAAGTACTTAAGTACAAGTAAAAAAAATATACGAGCATTAAAAATACTGATAGATGTACTCTTCGTGCCATTGAAATCTTTCAATTATGCTATTAAAAATGATTTGAGCATTAATGTGGTCATCACTTCAATGTTGCACTTGGTAAAGGTGGGGTTCATTTCAATTACCTTATATACTTCTGGGTAGCTTAACCTATAATATAATATTATAATGTGTTGATTTATATTTTTTCATTAATAACCAACATAAGCAAAGTAATAAGTAACTTAACATGTTAAACAAATGTAATGGATCAAAAGTATAAAGTAGCCAATGTGAAAATACTCAAGCAAAGTACAAGTACCTCATTTATTTACTAGTAAATGTACTTAGTCCCACCCAAGACAGGGTATATGCTTGTCAAAAATAAACATTGACTGCACATGTTCAATAACAGTACATTCCATTGCCATTGGAGTATACTCGTTAATGAGCAGCTGAATTAAAACTTCTCCATTAAAACGTCTTTCCTGCTCAAAGCACTGATGGATGCACATCAGCAGGGCCATGGGTGAAACCCCACTGAGTTTAGTCCAAACAGTGTAGATGCCACAAAGGGAAATCAAATCAAAAACACTTGTTTTATGTATGATTATGTGATTAACTTTCATTGAGTCTACACGGTTTAGAAAAGTATTCAGGGTGCATATAGTTATTCTACCAGTCTGCCAGATTATTCCCTTTCTGAAAAAGAACAACCTACCCAGGTCACATGTATAATCAGTACCATCTGCTTTCATATCATCTATATACATACAGCTAAATAACACAAAACAACTCATCATATGGGTGTCTGGCACACAGTGATGAGGACCTTTATGGGATGGCATGTGAGGCCAGAAGACAGATGGTGTTGGTGTAAAATAAACATTATATTCAAAACAATCATTAAGATTCCATTTTCAAGAAACTATGGAAGTGGCAAACAGATAACCTGTCTGCTGTGGTGACTTACAACGATTGTGCTCTACTGATTTATGTTGGATAATTCACTGAGAAAGGAACAAATAATATCTAGCAAGTACAACAAAATAAAGGGTTTAAACTACATTACACCAATATTCATCTATTCATTCTGAAAAGCCAACACCAAAACATAGAATACATCTAAAATAAAACTGCTCAGGCAACTAACTATTGACTAACCTGAAACTGTGCATTAGTTTTGAAATGATTGGAAAATATTCATTGTAACCAGGATGTGCTTCCGACACGACATAAATAATAGCTCAGGAAAGTTTGAATCACCATAGCAAAATATAGCTTTTATACATTAAAAGATGTCTGTGTCTGAAGTGGTCTTTTTAATACACCGAGAAGAAATGGAAATTCTAAATAGGTAGGTAGAATTGCTTGGCTGCTCCCTGATGAGGAACAAGTGCAGCTATCAGTCCCTCTCTGGAGTTACCATCAGAGAGGAGACTATACCAAGCCTCTGAAGTCTCCCCCCGTCTACTCAAGACATTTCCATTTAGAGAAATATTCAGTGCTGATGTGAGGACTCTGGTTCAGACAGGTACAATGTGTGAGAGCCCAGTTCTGACCTGGTCTGGTCCTGGTGCTGGTCGAAGGCCTTGAGTGTTTCACTGGAGGAGTAGGACTTCTGAGTGGGGACCCGGAGCCCCTGGGAGCCAATAGCACAGTCTTCACTGTCCCCTGATGACCCTGGCATACAGACACACAAAAGAATAAAACAGTGCCATCTTTAAAGCAACACAAAGCATTGTGGTCCTTCCTCCAGACAGTATTATTAACACTCTTTATTTCTGTTTGAATGTCCGTGTCTGAAACGATGAACACATTATGCTCATACGCGTTTCAGAATGATATAGAGCTACCCACAAGTCTGAATACAGCTCCAGTTCTTTTCTTCTTTCCTCTCAACATTATAAAGTGACTCTCAGAGCAGGATATCTCTTTTGTTTTGAAAAGCAGATGATTTATTTGTTGAGGAGGCTGCCAGCAGGATGACTCTCACCTTCTCCATCTGGTCTGCAACACAAACTATATTCCTGTCCAATGCAGTAACTCTGGAAGTCAATTGTGCGGCTCCCAGGGGCCAGCTCCTAGGTTAGAGGTTGCTCCATGGAGGCCCCTCTCAGCACTGTCTAGCCAATTATTTTATTTAAATAATATTAATATCATTGCCTTCAACTAACCTAATACAGTTATGTGAAATATGTTGACACAATACAGTTAATAAAAGTTTCAGTTCTCCTAGTGTACAGTTTTTAATCCCTCACCCTACAGAATGTGTTTTATTTTTATAAAATCACTGCTTTTTTTAGTAGTTTTATTTACCATTTCAGTATATCTAAACACCTGATTGGAAGGGAACACAGAACATATTCAACATGTTTTTAATAATCCCTTGGAAATCTGTGTGCACGTACAACGGCAGCCTGTACAGAAGGGGAAAGATGAAACAGTAAGGCGCTCTGTTCACAGGTCACAGTTGAAACACTAAGCTCTGTTTTCTTTTTTAAATAGGTGTGTCTTATCTTGGTTTGTGTTCATTGGCTTTAAAAGGTTGGGGATAACATTTCAGAATCAGAAGATCTTTAATGTCATACATAGCGACATTTTGTTGGCATCTCTCACTACATAAATAAAAGCAGCGATAAAAGCAGAGGTAGCAGCTATGACAATGCACTGCAATTATTCAATATTTACACATTTTATAGACTATAACATCTAAATATACAACAGCAAAATAGATGCTTGATTGCATAATGGAAGGACCAGGTAAGGACGTGTAACAGAGTTGATTCTCAGATATGAAACCAATATTCACATTTGTGTTGTTCCATGTGTTTCCTTTGGCTTAGATCAGGGGTGTCCACACCTTTTTCAGTCAGGGCCACATGCAGAGAAACATACGAAGGGGTGGGCCACTTTGAATATTGCCTCATTAGTTGAGTTATAAGTTAGCAAAACCAATCAAATGTATTTTGGCAATTATACTTAAGAAAGCAACAGCCATCACAGCTCTCCATAGGGGTTCAGTTATTGAGTTAGAATAAGTATTTACAGCTCATTCCCTAAAACAGAAGCCTCACATTGATTATAACAAGGGGAAATATGGAGGGCATAGTTCAAGCTTGTTACGCAAATCAGTTTTTTTTTATCAAGTAAGATTTGTTAGAAAATGTTTGCAACTTTAATTGGCTGAATTTATTTCAAAAGGGGGCTTCTTAACACATGAATAATGTGCAATATATGTAAATATATATATTTAAGAAGTACAATATAAGACAAGCACAAGTTTCATGTTTGGGCCATATTCCATAATACTTTTAGAATCTGCTGAGGGCCGATTCAAAATGGACCCAAGGCCGCATTTGGAAACACCTGGCTTAGATATAGCACTTTATATGTACAGTATATATTGAGCAGGTCCTCTTCACAGAGTCTTCATGTTTCTACAGTTCCTAGGGGCATACTTTACTCCTCCTCTGTCACAGTTCTATGTTCCTTGAAGGCCACCATATTTTCTCTACACCTCTGTACAAGGAGGGGTCATGGGGGTTTCCAGGTGGTTAGATAATTGAGTACAGACATGAGTGACTCTATGAAAGACGGGGCTCTCACCAGTGTACGCTCCCTCCTTGTCCTTGCGGCCCTTGGTGAGTGAGCAGTATGGACGTCGCTCTTTCACTTCCATAGTGCTTCTGCTTGTTCTGCTGGCCAACATACAGGCATGCTGCTGTATAGCTGCAGAGACAGGGTGACAGACAAAAGGGTCACCGAGAGATACAGGATGGATTCTGAGAGTGTCAGTGTTGTTTGAATAAACCTGCAAACACACACAGAGACAGAGGAGTGAGTCAAGGCTTTATCCAGTGTTCAGTGAACTGCACGGCTTCAAGGGTATACACGCATCATGCACTCAGTGTTTCTTTTTCAATCTCCTATAACTCACTATCTTTTATTCATATCTCTTCTCTTGTTCCACACATCATGCATGATGATTAGAAATTGGAAAGTCACAAACAGAGAGTGACTTTAACCTGACATCAGTGTATGTTAATCAAGGACGAGAACTACAACTCCAGTGTTTACCGTATGTGCTCCTGCGGCGACATGATTAAAACATCTCTATCTACAGTGTGTTGATGGTGTGTGTGTTTTTGTTATCCCTCACACTTGGTGTTTTGTTTGCCCTGCTGGTTAACATACCAAAGAGACACATCATGCCGTCCATGCAGGTCCAGAGTGTTCTTAATAACATTGACACAGAAATAAAGATGAGGACAGAGAGGACAATTTATATTTAAATGGAAACATTGTTTGCAGGTTTGTCGGATCAGACGTCGTGTTGTCTGTCTCTTTTCATTTGCTTCATCGATGCTACTCTCTTTCAGCGAATCTTCACTCATACATTTAATGGAGTTTCCCAGTTTACTGATGAACAAACAGCCTATGAGAAGAACCTTTTCCTCTTATTTTGAGGTGAATTGTACATGCTTTTGATGATTTATTTACATACAATAAAAAATATGTTAGCATTTATTGTATGTGTTTGTTCATGGCCTCTTGCGGTTATGTTGTAATGTGTAATCAGTTTGCTGTGATTGTACTCTTGTCTGTTGGCTGAACCATGACTTGATTTGGTTTTGCCCTTTGGTATTGTCTCGCTGTATTTTGTATTAGGACCCTCTTGAAAACGTGACGGTTCATCTGAAGGGGTTTGTCCTATATAAATACACTTCAGTATAGGAAGAGCATTAATATGATGTCACAAAGTTGCCCTCATGACCTTTAGTCAAAACAATGGTCTGCCCTTTCAGTATTGATGGCGGCTTTTCGAGCAATTCACTGTTCAGCTTAAAAAAATCAGTGCATAAGAACAGAAATGGACATGAGGAAACTTGGCTACTAAAGTCAAGTCAAGCTTAGAAATATAAATAACTGTCACTGTAAATTCAGACTTGATAATGGCCTGTTTCATCCCTCACTTAACCGTGTCAGCATGCCACTCTCCTCAGGGGAGTTCTGCTGTGAAGAGGGTTAGAGGGTTAGCAAGTTGTTGACAAAAAGTCTACAACTTGCATAATTGTGCTGTATCTTAGAAGATCTTCTGATCATCAATGTTTTATTTGCAGAAACCAACAGTTGTAGGTGTGCTAAATTGTTGAGTGTGGCAGCGGGACGTGGTTAGGGTGCCGGCTGCTGGAGTGGTAGGAGTGGCTCAGCCGGAGGCCAGACAGCTGATCAGAATCAGGTAATGAGGGGCGGATTAAAATCATGGTCGTAACCTGGTTCTGGTCTCTTTTGCAGTAGACGGGGGCCTGAGTGAGGACTGTTTCCCCTCGCCCGCAGGACGAGAGCCACTAACCGCCAGTACCATTGTTAAAGTATTGTTCTGGAATAAAGATTTCATTTTGTTTCAAAGTACCGCGTGGTCCTTCCATCATTGGGAACGTAGGTGTGAGCCCAAACACTCACATTGAATAAAGGATCATTTTCCATGTTAGTACAAATCCAGGCACACACAACTGTGCAGAGTACAGGAGCAGATTGAAGTCTCACAAACTGCTAGGTTTTTACAGTCTTTCAGTTTCCCAGGTTGTTTCATATTTATTGTGGCCAATGGTCTTTGTCAGGTTTAAAATAACATGTTTAGTATTTAGTAACAGCTCTTTAACCAGTTGGAACTTGTAGTATCTGAAAATGAACTTATCAATTTAACGGTTGTACTTAAAGGTGTTTCTTGACCTAAGAACGGTCTGTTACATCCTGAGAGAAAAACCTCTGAAGAAAAGATACAAACAGATGCAGGTCTCAAACAATCAATAATAAGTTGTCTAAAGAGCAAAAACAATTTCATTTCACAATAATCTCAAAATCTTTGGAATGTCAGACAGAGAAACCATTTAAAAATGTCACCTTGGTTTGTGTTAAACAATTCTGCAAATACGTATCTGAATATGTGACTGAATCCATATGTGAGCCTTCATGCAGTACTGCTGAGGGTGGGTTTATGTAGGCCTGCTGGTTTTTGTGCTGCTCTATGCTGACATATGAGTAATGAAGTAGAATTGATCCTGCGATTGGTCGGTAAGCTGATGGGATGGATCCTCAGGCTGTCAGCACTTCTTTCAGTCATGTGTGGATACTCTTAGAGTCGCCAGCTGCTGTCACTGCGGAGTTTTGCCCTGATACCTTAACATGAAGGACAGTATATCACCTGGAAGCAGCTCAATGCAAATGCATCAGTGCTGGTTTAAAATGAGCCTACCTTTCATTGTTTGAGAGGCAGGTGGAAAGAATGAGAGAGAGGGTGAGCTTGCATTACGTGTGAGCACACAGGAGGTACACACATACAAAGGTGAGATAAAAGATTGATAGATGACAGCTTATACAACACTTGTTGTAAATGTGCTAATTGTTTCAGACACAGACACATAAGTTACGAAAATTAAAAAAGAAGAAAGTCAGTTTGGAGGACATGAAGCCCTCCTGTTGTGTTCGGGTCAAACCTAGCCGCCATAAGAAATGAATGGGTAACCCTAGATTATGTTCATCCATCAGACAATACACACACACACACACACACACACACACACACACACACACACACACACACACACACACCGTCAACCATGTTCATTTTGGAATACATGTTCAGTCCTTATTCTTGGTATTTTCACTGCAGTTATTCATGTAAACCAGGAACAATTTGTGATGATTTATGGCTTTTGTGCAGCCAAGAAAAGGACCGGTCCAATTTGAAAGAGAGTAAGGGGGGTCTAAGAAAGGCTGAGGGAGATGCAAGTAAAGATAGCCAGTGGTGGTCACTCTGCTTTGTAAACCCTCAACTTAATCTGAGACACTGAGCCGTAAATCCCCCACCTTCTGGACCTGCCTGTGTGTGTGTGTGTGTGTGTGTGTGTGTGTGTGTGTGTGTGTGTGTGTGTGTGTGTGTGTGTGTGTGTGTATCTGTCTGTGTGCTAAGGACGTGTGTTGTTTGTGAGGTTGTGTCCTGATGCACTTTGCTGTCCAGATGACTTGCTTTGTGCATACTACTCTAATCTGCGTTTACCTATCTTATTCACTATAGCTACTTATTTGCACTCAAAGTGTGTAAGGTACATCAGTTACCCCCCACCCCCCCTGCAACCTGTGGACTGCCAAGGAGCAGCAGGAGCTGGGTTTGGAAGCCGAGCAAACATCAAGAACACCGAAGTATAAAGACATGCTCACCATGGAGCCGCGGTGGAGCCAAGTGCTAATGAGATCCATGATATTCATATATTAACGGCTGATCTGCATTGGGGCGGATGATTACGGTGTGCCATGTTGTGAGCAGGGGCCCTGTTGGCAGGGGGGCCCTGAATGATTCAGAGGAACAGGAGGTGCTGGATATATTTATTCTCTCTGAGTGTTTTTCCTTCTGTAAACCAAATCTTAACAGATAAAGTACTCCATTACATTAGCATTGGATTTTTTTTCCATCCTCATTATAGTATGTCATGATCATTATGTCCATTTATCTGGTCCATTTACACAATAGAGAGATTTGTGTTTAAACATACAAATAACATCTCACAAAAACTACAATCACCATTCCACACTTTGTGCCTCCAGCAACAAGTCCAAAGTGTTTCCGTCCATATCTGTCCACAATTTTCAAAAGTCATGGCTGTATGCCATTAGAAACGATTGTGTTTTGATATGGCCTAAAAGTTGTTTTGTGAGACGGTGACCTTGCATCTTAAGGAGGTTCAAGGTGGACGAATGTAGGACAGACAACCCATAAAAACTGCCGAGGCTGTCCGACTGTACCAATGTCCCTCCGTTTTCGAGCTGTTTTTTTCATCTTTCATTTTAATATCTCAGGAATGACAATGTGGTGGCCAAAGCTTAATACGCTCATGTTGGCCATTTTATACAACATAGGGTGGTCTAATAGGATAAAATAATGATTTTTAAAACAGACTGGATGTTAACTGCAACCTGGATATCTATAATAAGTCTTTGTTTGGCTTGCTGTCGTGAAGGCATACCATTAACAGGTAGCTCTGGTGTCCAGACATTTATTAATCCCACAAGTCCTAAATGCAAGCCAGAGAAATGTAAATGTGATTAACATAAAACTGACCAAGGATGAAGCCCATGTACGGGCCAGTCCCTGTGACTCAGCGTACATTCAGTTGTATAAGTTCTGAGATAAGTATTTCAGTGTGTGTGTCTTAAAGGTTAACTGGGTGTGTGGATAATGTGTGTGTTTTTGTGTGCGCTGCTTCCCACAGTCGATGCTGCTGCTTCTGTTAATCACTTTGATATTAATGTTGTGTTCAGTGAACTGCACGGCTTCATGGGCCTTAAGAATACACACATTATGCGCTCAGTGACATCCCTCCTTTTTTCTTTTTCAATCTCCTCTATCTCACTCTATCTTTTATTCATATCTCATTTATCTTTCCTGTCTCTTTTCACACATCATGAATGATGATTGGAAACTGAAAAGTCACAAACAGACAGAAAAGTGTCTCTAACAGCACAGCCTCCCATCCTGTCCACACACTACCTCTGAGTCTCAGATTCAGATAACATATTATAAAGGTGTATAAAGATAAGATAAGATAAGATGGACCTTCATTGATCCATGTAGGGAAGCTCAGGTGTTATAGCAGCAACAGGATAAGAAAGGAACACAGACGTACGCGTGAGAATACACACAGGGGCAATAATAATCAATAACCAATAAATACTAGGGCTGTCAAACGATTAAAAATGTTAATCTAAATAATCACAAGGTTTCTTGAATTAATTTCGATTAATCACAATCCTAAATATGACTGAAAAATTCGCATTTTCTGTGTACTGTTCTCAGAACAGAAAGGTAAATGACAAGACGCAGGTATTACATTTGTTCTTTATTAATGACAAATCAAAAGAAATGTTTTAATTCTAAATAATTTTGGCAACTTAGTCATTGCTCTTTTTCTGTAGCAAATACAGGATAGGTGAATGGAACGTTTTTCTTTTTGAACAAACAACAATTTCACACAATTACATGTGGCCCTTTTACCTTTTGTGTGTTCATCTTTTAGCCAGTTGCTAAGGCAAACTAACTGGTTAACATTTTCTGAACGTAAAGCGGACCGTTTCTTCTGGCCTGCGACTGAGAAGAGTCGTTCGCACGGAACCGTGGATGCAGGAGTCACTAGATATTTGTGGGCAAGCAGGGCCAGCTTGTCATGTGCTCCTGAATGAGCAGCCCACCACTGCATGGGGCAGTCCTCCATACTTATGACGCTCTTCTGTTTTCATTACGGTTAAAGCAAACGACTTCAGTTCCCAGGTTTTAGTGATGTGATGCGCTGTCACGCCCAGATACAGTAATTGTTGTTACTCACAGAGGTCCAGTGGTCTCCTGTCAAAGCAACATATTCCGCTGAAGCCAAATCCTCTTACTTCGTTTTCTTTTTAGCGTCATATAGTTTGTTGATTTTAGTCATCACTGTACCTCTCGACGGTGGCTTGTAGGATGCGTCTAAAGGTGCCACTTTCAAAACTTCTGGGAGGACCGTGTCCTCCACAATACTACTCGGTCTACAGTCCTTGGCTATCCATCTGGCAATTGTGTCTGTCAGCTTCTCAGACGTAGTCTTACTTAATACCCTGCGTTCGGTGAGGGTGGTCTGACGCATGCCAGGCGTAACACCTGAAGTTGAAGCCCCAACAAATGAATGCTTGGCGTTAAGATGATACTTAAGGCTCGAGGTGCTTCGGTGAAACGAAAAGTCCTTCCTGCAGTGTGAGCAAACCACAACATGTTTGTTTACTGTTCCATCTTTGTTTTTTGTATACTCGAACTGTCCATCTGTCTCCATCTTGCTCGTGTCAGCCATGCCGTTTACGTGACGAGGAGTGACGGGGTGGGGGTTTAATTGTGGGCAAGTCAGGGCTGGAATGCGTTAATGCGTTCTAAAAAATGATCGCCCTTAAGTCCAGAAATTAATCATCTCGCGTTAACGCGTTAATTTTGACAGCCCTAATAAATACATAAAAAATACAAAAATAGGAACAGTATGAATAGAAGTAACACAAATACCATGAGTTAAACTCTGATCGGGTGACTGCATATACAGTGGAGGAAACAAGTAGTTGATACCCTGTACATGTGAGATTAGCAGTGGTCTTGTATGTCTTCCATTTTCTAATAATTGCTCCCACAGTTGATTTCTTCACACCAAGCTGCTTACCTATTGCAGATGCAGTTTTCCCAGCCTGGTGCAGGTCTACAATTTTGTCTCTGGTCTCCTTTGACAGCTCTTTGGTCTTGGCCATAGTGGAGTTTGGAGTATGACTGTTTGAGGTTGTGGACAGGTGTCTTTTATACTGATAACGAGTTCAAAAAGGTGCCATTAATACAGGTAACGAGTGGAGGACAGAGGAGCCTCTTAAAGAAGAAGTTACAGGTCTGTGAGAGCCAGAAATCTTGCTTGTTTGTAGGTGACCAATTACTTATTTTACCGAGGAATTTACCAATTAATTCATTAAAAATCCTACAATGTGATTTCCTGGATTATTTTTCTCATTCTGTCTCTCATAGTTGAAGTGTACCTATGATAAAAATTACAGGCCTCTCTCATCTTTTTAAATGGGAGAACTTGCACAATTGGTGGCTGACTAAATACTTTTTTGCCCCACTGTATATATATATATATATATATATATACAGTGGAGGAAATAAGTATTTGATCCTCTGCCAATTTAGTTAGTTTACCCACTTACAAGGAACTGAAAAGTCTCTACTTTTTATGGTAGGTTTATTTTCACAGTGAGAGGCAGAATATAAAAAAAGAAAATCCAGAAATGTAGATTAATTTGCATTTCATTGGGGGAAGTAAGTATTTGATCCCCTTGCAAAACATCACTTAGGAGGTTATCAGCCAACATTCTACGATACATGGCCCCCTCCATCATCCCCTCAATGCCGTGAACTGCCCTGTCCCCTTAGCAGAGAAACCCCCCCAAAGCATCATGTTTCCACCTCCATGCTTGATGCTGGGGATGTTGTTCTTGGGGTCATAGTCAGCATTTCTCTTCCTCCAAACACGACATGTGGAGTTGATGCCAAAGATCTGGATGTTGGTTTCATCTGACCACATCACCTTCTCAGAAGCCTTCTCTGAATCATTCAGAGGATCACTGGCAGACTTCAGACGGCCTGTACATGTGCCTTCTTGAGCAGGGGACCTTGCAGGCTCTGCAGGGTTGTAATCCATTATGGTGCAGTGTGTTACCAATAGTTATCTTGGTGACTGTGGTCCCAGCTGCCTTCTGATCATTAACCAGTCCTTCCTGTGTAGTTCTTGGCTGACCCCTCACCTTTCTCATGATCATTGATCGTGGAGCCCCAGACCGAGGGCGATTGATGGTCATTTTGTGCTTCTTCCATCTTCTAATAATCAAACCAGTTGTCTCTCTCTCACCAAGCTGCTTGCTGGTGGTCTTGTCTTCTATTCCAGTCTTGTGCTGGTCTACAATCTGCTCCCTGATGTCCTTAAACATTAGTTCCACCAAGATCACAGACCTGTCTTTGGTCTTGTCATTGTGGAGTGGCTGTTATCTGTTTTATTGACTGTGGGCAGGTGTCTTTTATCCAGGTAATGAGTTGACATCAGGAGTACTTTCTTAAAGCGAGAGGACTTATTTAAGCGGTCTGTTGGAGCCAGAATTCTTGTTGGTTGCAAGGGGATCAAATACTTATTTCCCCCCATTAAATGCAAATCAATTTATATCTTTTTTTAACATACATTTCTGGGAAAAATATATTCTGTCTCTTACTGTTAAAATAGGGGGGTGCGCGCGATGTTGCTCCCGGGCCCAGAAAAGCGCAGGACCGGCCCTGGCTAAAGGCGCAACATATTGTTGTGTTCCCTCCATTGATAAAGGACAATGATCACCTTGCTTCTGGCAGGCAGTTCCATCATTTCACATACAGCTCATCTCATTAAATGTGTGTACAGGTGTGTGTACATGCTGTAACAACGTATCAGTAACTCTGTTTACCCTCTGACGTAACTCTGAAAGCAGTCATCCTGCATTGCATATTCATTTTCTGTTTTTGACAATTAAATTGTATTTAACCACGTTGCCTCTGCATACCTGATCTTTGCATTTGCATATTTCTTTGTACAGAAGGAAAACAGCCGATCCACAGAGAATGCCTTGGCACCTGTTGTTTCAATCTGAATCATGGTTGAATTAGTCGTGATTCGAACACAGCGAGACATTGAAATACAGGTGCAAAGGAGCATCGTGATAACCCAGGAAGTGTCCAAGCGCTCCAACAGGTTGGCTTCTGTATGCCTCCCACAGCCGGTGTAATGATTCAATCAGCTTCTCTCTGTCGAGGAGCCTCTCGTGCTCAAATAGAGTAGCTCCTTAAGTTTGAAGGAGAAGCTCTTGCTTCAGGAGGCTTCTTGAGCTTTTAATCAAAGGACAGTGCAATCTGCGCCCAGTAAGCAGATCTTCTTTCGTCACAGTCTGTACACAACAGCTGTCTCACAACTCCACCTGAAACACTCTAGTCGCTGTTTCACCACTGCTCTCCATTCCTCTCCTGCTGGTGGCTTTACAAAGCGGCACATTGTGTTAGTGATGCTGGCTGCTGATGGCATGTAGGCTGGGTTGGAGCGTGTGAATGCTGCAGGTCAGGATACCACTGCTGCTGCTTTTGTGGATGGGCCGGTCATTACGCTCACAAAGGCATGATCACTGTGCCTTGATGTTAAAGCAGTAGACTGAGAGCTGTTAACCTTACAAACTGAGCTAAGAGGTCCCTCTGAGTCATCACAAAACAGTGACCCGCAGACCAGGATCGCTCAACGTTATATCTGGAGAAACTATTGAGAATACATAATCATCATCGCTGAGTGTTTTTCTTCCCCCTGGGGTTGTTGCTACAGACTGCAGCCACAGCTAATCCATGTTATAAATCAGGAGCTTCACTTAATTGAGCCAATCAAATGGATTGTTAGTTTGTGAGAGAGTGAAGAGAGGGAGACGATGCAGTTGAACCTGCCACTCTGCAGACACACTGACACTGTTCTCCTGTCCAGCTTAAGCACACCACACCCTTTCACCATGTTTATATCGACTTTGAGTCACCTTCCTCTACTGGGAACATACCAGGTACCCGTCCAGACTCACCAATGTGCCCCTACACATCAGAACACATTAGCTGCAGCCACAAGCCCATTCATTTCTGTCGTGAAATGAAACATAAAAATAAATAATAATACAAATAAATGGGGAACTTATATCTATATTATTCAGGAGTCTTTTATTTGAAATGTAGGCCTTAAGTTCAATGTAGTAGGACTGTGGATGAGGGTTAGTGGATGTGTAGGACAGTAAAGGGGCTATTCAAGTTTTGTCATCGCACAAACTCTGGAGTGTCGGCCAGAACACTGCTTCACCGCCAGGATGTTCAGGGTATGAGGTGTACGTTGGAGAACGCAAGGAGACGACAGGATGATTCAACCACTTGTATTGATGTATATTTAAGACACCAATGGGCAACAGACGTATGGTTACAGGGAGTTTGTTTGTTTGTGTGTGTGTGTGTGTGTGTGTGTGTGTGTGTGTGTGTGTGTGTGTGTGTGTGTGTGTGTGAAACAAAAGAGAACATCAAAATAATAAGTACAAACTCCGAAGTAACCCGCACGCACATAACTAAGTTAACATATTAGCGTAGCAGGCTAAACTCACGGCGAATGTTGAATATTACATACATACATAACCATATACCCACAAGTACTACAGGCAAGTATGTAACTACATTATAAGGAATAGTACACGTCACCAACATATTCCATTCATTATAACAGGGAATAACATCATACTAAACAACTCACTTTCTCGCATGGACGCACACTTTAACAAACAGGGTTTCTTTCAGCAACACGGGAAGACACGTGCTTCTACCAGAGCTCACCGGAATAAAACGTAAACAATGCGCTTCAGGGCTCAGTGTGACGTAGGTCCGGTAACTAACAAAGTAAAAGTCCATAACCTGAAACGGAGAAGTCAACATATTAAATGCCTAGAGCAGGGGTGACCGGGTTGGTCTCGAGCCGCATGCGGGTCTTTGCCCAGTCTCATGCGGCTCCTCAGTTCGTATGGAATTTTAATTGTGTGTTTTTGTTTTTTTGCGCATAAGTATCCAAGTTCAAAAATGGTTAATGACGCACAAGTTCCAAGCCAATTGTTACACAGAGTTTTCGACACACAAGTGCTTTAGCCAATCAGAATGCAGATCCTGCAGTACAGGAGGCGGGTTCTACTGCACTCGCGATGTGACAGTGAAGGGGGAGATCTGCTTCTGAACGACGAAAATAAAACTCAGATAAAACCGTAATAACTCATTATAAAGTTGTCAAATCAAAACGGTAACACTTTGCAGTTGTAGATGTGTGTGAGAGGGCCTGTTCACGGAAAGCTGGCCACCGACACAGAAGGACTCCCGAGTTGCTGAATCGCGATAACGAAATAAATAAGAGAGAAAGTGCATCTCTGTCAGCAGAGCTTCTGCCAGTCACAGGGTAAACGTTGAGATAGTTATCATGCGAGGATAATTAACTAAAATACACTTCATTTATTTTTAAATAACTGTCATGAGGCAGTATTTGAACCAACCTTAGTCATGGGTTTGTTTTAAATACAAACATTTAAATATTGTAAGCCAGATTTGTAAAGGAGTGTTCAACGCAATGAATGCCAACTTAGTTCAAAAAAACAGCATGCATAATACAAACATAGCTTACACATGATTAAGTGAGAGTGTGTGTGAGACAGTGCACACACTCTTAATGGCTGAAAATAACTGGCCTCTGGTCTTAATACTGATTTCTGTCAATATCATGGTGTGTGACATTTACAAGAAGTCTGGCTGAGCAGAGGTATGTGTGTCTGTCTGTGTGACAGAGTGTGTATCTATTGGAGTGTGTGTCTTTGAGTGTGTGTGTCTGTGTGTCAATTATTGTACATTTTTAGATTTTCATTTTTTATGTGTGAGAGAGGGGCACAGAGGAATAGAGTGAGGGAGCACACCAGTGGTGTAGCTATACCTATTTTAGGTGAACTTCAGCCCACCTAAAAATAATTAAATCCCACCCAAATGAACATTTTGAAATTGAAAAAAAAAATATATATATACAGTGGTATGCAAAAGTTTGGGCACCCCTCTGAGATTTCATGACAATTTGCTTTTCCTTTATAATAGAAGATCACAGCAACAACATTTGTTTTCCTACAAAGATGTAGACGTTTTAGTGTTTTCCAGACCAAAATTCTTAGGGTAGCATTACATAGTTTTATTATAATAAAATAAAATGCAAAAAATGGGATGTGCAAAAGTTTGGGCACCCTTATAAATAGCATTCATTTCAACACCTGTACGGATTTATAGCTGACAGGTTGCTGCACAAAATTGCTTTGATTAGCTCATTAGACCTTCAATTACAAAGACAGGTGGAACCAATCATGAAAAAGGCTATTTAACATAGGTAATAGCTGGCTGTGCCTGGCCTAGGTTCTTTCTTAGGGAGTGGCAAGATGGGGACCTCAAAACAACTCTCCACTGACCTGAAAGCTAAGATAATCCAACATTATAAATTAGGAGAAGGGTACAATAAATTATCTGACAGGTTTAAACTGTCTGTCTCCACAGTCAGAAACGTAGTTGTGAAATGGAAGGCCACAGGAACAGTCCGTGTGAAGGAAAGATGTGGTAGGCCGACAAAAATAGGGGAAAGGCACAGGCGAAGGATGGTGAAAATGGTCACAGAGAAGCCACAGACCACCTCCAGAGAACTACAACAACATCTGGCTGCTGATGGTGTAGTTGTTCACCGTTCCACAATCCAGCGTACTTTGCACCAGGAAGAGCTCATTGGAAGGGTGATGTGCAAAAAGCCTTTCCTGAGTGTTAATCACAAGAAGAGTCGCATGAGGTATGCAAAAGCACATCTGGACAAGCCAGAAGCATTTTGGAACAAAATACTGTGGTCAGATGAGACCAAGATTGAGTTATTTGGTCATAACATGAACAGGTATGCATGGCGAAAAAAACACACTGCATTCAATGAAAAGAACTTGTTGCCCACTGTAAAATTTGGTGGAGGATCTATCATGTTATGGGGCTGTGTGGCTAGCACAGGTACTGGAAAACTTGTTAAAGTTGAGGGCCACATGAATTCCTTACAGTACCAGGAGATTCTTGACAAGAATGTTCTAGAGTCAGTCACAAAGTTGAAGCTACGCCGGGGTTGGATTTTTCAGCAGGACAATGATCCTAAGCACCGATCAAAATCCACCAAGGAATTCATGCAGAAGCACAGGTACAATGTTCTGGAATGGCCATCCCAGTCCCCAGACCTTAACATCATTGAAAATGTATGGATTTATTTGAAGAAGGCTGTCCATGCACGGAGGCCAAGAAACCTGACTGAACTGGAGACGTTTTGTGTGGAAGAATGGGCCAAAATACCACCTGCCAGGCTTAAGGGACTTGTCTGTGGCTACAGGAGGCGTCTACAGGCCGTTATTGCAGCAAAAGGAGGCAATACTAAATATTAATGGAATTATTTCTTAGGGGTGCCCAAATTTATGCACATGCCTATTTTTGTTTGAATGCACATAAACATGTTTCTGTTTGACCAATAAAAGTTATTTCACTACTGAGATGTTTCTGTTACCATAAGGTATAACATATGTTAAAATGAAGTTGCTGCTTCAAAAGCTCAGCAAGTGACAAACTGATGCAGTGGTTTTCCTAAGGGGTGCCCAAACTTTTGCATACCACTGTATGTATTTTTTTTATGTCTCACATTAGTGTTGAGAGTTGTGCCCCATCCCCTTACCAAGACCACACAGTTCTATTGTGTAGCCTCTTAATTTTGCTCTCAAAGTGCACCAGAAGCATGCAATTCACTTTAACATGTTTTAAAAAATCTGCCCGGGGAAGCATGCCCCCGGACCCCCCTAGAGGATGCGAAGTCCACCCCACCCAAACTTCAAAACTAGCTATGCCCCTGGAGCACACAGAAAGGGTGAGAGCAAAAGAGAAAAAGGGCAAGAAAGAAGTGGGGGGACATACATCCACGATGTGTGTATGATGTGGCTCTTTGCAGTAACACAGTCAAATAATTGTCTCTTCGTCTCTGACTGGTTGGCCACCCCTGGCCTAGAGCCTTTTGTACAAGGACTCTTCATGGGAAAGATAGATATAGCTTTCCTTTCAAAAAATATATGTTTAAAGTAAAATACTGCATTTTGTTGAAGTGATATGGAGATCTAGGTTGTTGATCTTAAGGACATGACATTGGCTTTAGAACACAATTTAGTTTTCAAGTAAGTGGACCTCTGTCAGTTTTATTTGATGGTAAAACATACAGCTCCGGTTTTACTATTTATAGGTGTGTCTTTGAGTTCAATTATTATTATGTTTTATCATTGTATTCTATAAAATACTGGCAATTCTATTCTTTGTTGGAATTCAACAGACACTGGAATGTAGAGATAAAGATTTAAAGAAACATTTGGAGTGGTCTCTTAATGTTTTCCAGAGCTGTTTTTGCTACGACTCAACTTAATGAGAAATATTAACATTATCAAAGAAACAGATTTCTCTGGACAAATCTGACATAGAAATTATAGGTTTGTTTTAATGTTAAATGACACATTATTTAATCATAATATGGTATCTGCGTAATAAATCTGAATTCAATAAGATTGAATAAGTTGTACCATTTTCTATGGTACAACCTCCAAACTCCTCCATAAACTCCAATACATTCAAAACTCCGCCGCCCGTCTTCTCACCCACACCCGTTCACGCGATCATATCACCCCTGTCCTCCAGAACCTCCACTGGCTCCCCGTCCCTCAGCGTATTCAATTCAAACTCCTCCTTCTCACCCACAAAGCCCTCCACAACCAGGCCCCCTCCTACCTCACTGACCTGCTCCACCACTACACCCCTCCCCGTCACCTCCGCTCCTCTGATGCCAACCTCCTCACTGTCCCTAAAACCAAGCACAGAACCTGTCTCCCCGGGCGCTGCACGATAGCTGCCCACTGCTCCTAGTACTAGGATGGGTTAAATGCAGAGGACTAATTTCACTGTGTGTGCTCTGCTGTGTGCATGCATGTGACAAATAAAGAGGGTTTCATCCTCCGATTCTATCTATGGGGAGACAGAGCCTTCTCCGTTGCTGCCCCTACCCTCTGGAATTCCCTCCCCAACCACATCCGTGACTGCAATGACCTCACACTTTTCAAATCACTACTCAAAACACACCTGTTCCACTCTGCCTATAATTCTTAACCACCACTTTTCCTAAATTCTGTTTTTGTTCTGTCTGACTGTTGTATTGTGCTGTTCTATTTACAATGTATCTACTTCTCTGCGTTTTCTTGTGTTTCTGTGTTTTTAAATGTATTTTAATTACTTATTTTTCATCTGTAAAGTGTCTTTGAGTGATTGAAAAGCGCTTACAAATAAAATGTATTATTATTATTATTATTATTATTAATAAAATGACTATTTTTGGCTTTGTTTAAAAAGACACCCACTGAAAGCCTCTTTGCTTGTGGACAGGAGGATCAGCGGACTGGCCTCCTATCCTGTGTTAGGAACAATTTTGCCCTCTTCCTAATCTTGTACTTATCCCACTGCCATCAATCTAGAGTGGCCACGTTGCTTTTGTTGTGCATTGTTTGGCTCTACAGATGTCTCAGTAGCCCCCCCTCCTGGGTGTCCAGTAGTTGTTGCCACATGTAAAGATCAAGTTCATCATTTCTGAAAACAGTGTGCACAACCATTGGACCCCACACCACACACTACGGTTTGTGGACAGAGATTACTGCGTAGCGAGTTTGCTGACAGAGCTTCCATGCAGAAATCTGATTGACAACCAATATGTGACAACCACAACGCTGCTGTCACTGAGTAACACATTTGCATATTTGTTGTCAGTTTATCATCATAAACAATGGTGAAAGCAGAGCGGCTCTGCAGATTGAGGCACACACATTCGCTCTGACCACAGTACACTGTTTCTCAACATTTGGCATTGTCACATATATTTATGTGAGCCATAAGTAAACATCACAATGAACAAAGGTAATCAGAGTAGAGGAATAATGAAAATAAACAAATAATAAATAGAAGAATAAGGAAAGAGAAAGATGAACATAGTAATAGTTAAAAAAGAGGAGCATGTTCTTGTCTTTCCATTACAACTCTTTTGCGAAAGATTCACTCAGAAATCTAAATTGTACAGGAGAGAAGAATCCCCTTTAATTGGAGCGAATGTATGTTCTTAACAAGTAATTGGAATTCTGACTGTAGCTGCAAAAAAAAGCAAACTAGAGAATGGCACTAACCAGACTACTGGTAACACGATCCATAACATATTTGTTATGGAAAGGATCACTTTTTCCATGAAGCTTCAGGAAAATCAATACGCGGAAACATGGAAAAAAGATTGATGTACAAAATATGATTTATATGTGTTTTCCTTTCTTGATTGTTAAATACTTTGCTTTTTTTTGGGATCAATTAATACAATTACATGTCAATGAATCAAACTGTATCATAAATAAAGAATTTGGATAAAAGATAAGATAGGACTTTATTTATCCCAAGGAAATCATTGTGATTTACAACAACAAAAAAGGTAGCAGCATGGAGGACAGAGAGGAGACAAAGTGAGTAGACTAAAGGAGAAACAGAGATTTACTGCGAGTCGTTTCAGAAAGCCGTAGACCGGCAGCAGTCTGGATATTGTTTTCTATTAAATAGATGCAATGTGTGTTTTGAAGAAATTCAATGTAAGTCAGATACATGCTCAACACTTAAAGAAAATAAGAAACATTTGGTTGAACTTTGTTGAGCTGAGGGAGGAGGAAAAGAGTGAGCAGGCAGAGAGGAAGAAAGAGAGAGGAGGAAGAGGAGGAGGAGAGGAGAGGAAGATAAGTGAAAGCCATGATCAGTTTGCATTCTTTTTCCCTAATAGGTGAATTAACAGAGCTTGATCAGGTGCTTTATCAATAATTAAACTGGTAATTAAAAACACTGTGCTTCAATGAACAAAGGCGGGAGGCTCACAGGGATTAAAGAGCCGGTTCAGGATTCAGCTTCATTCCAGGACATCAATTAACCTTTAACTGCCGTCTCTTTAAAACCTCATTGCTTTTGATTATTTACTCATGAGTTTTTATTTGCTTTGATTTGTTTGTATTATTCCAGAACCTTAGGGTTTACACCATTACATGCGTGTAGTATTTTCCATCCAAACTAATAACTATTTTCACAGCATCTGTGTTTGTCAATAGAATATACATTTCAGATAATTTAAATAATCTTTATTTATGTGTTTGTGGAAATATTCTTTATAGCATTTTTCATATTCGTATTTCTCTTGTATTCTTTAGTCATATTTCCAGATTTATTTAAAACTTGCTTTTATTTTTAATTGCTCTTACTGTGTTTATGTTATGTATATATTCATTGTGTGAAAGCCTGATGATTCTAAAGGCTTTAACCAAGTAGAAGAACTCTAAATGGAAATGGAATAAATACTGTTAGTGCATTTTTGGTATATTTAAAGATGAAAAATTGAAAGCTTGGAAATTTGGATTTTAATTCCCCCAAAATCAAAAAAAGAATATATAAATAAATAATTTGAACAGAGGGATCCACATCACGTATAGGTTTACCATTCAGTTTTACATAATGTCGGACAAAGACCAACAGTGCCTCAATTTATTGTTGACAATATGGACATTCAATATGTTACGTTAAAGCAGCCCTGAGTAATTCACTGAACTGTGGAGCACACACACGAGTGGCAGCAGCACATGGGTAAGAGGCTTCTCTAGATGTAATACTACTGAAAACAGCAGGAGAAAAGAGCTCTCCCTTAAATCTATCTAGACTTATATTTAACTCTTTTTAGTATTCCGTACCAAAAAGGATTTACACTATGTTGCCAATGATTGACAGTGATGTACTGGAACCACTGCACACTGACAGCAGTTTCAGCAAGACAGAGCGACATGAAGCATTGAATATAAGGAGGGAAACATCAACATATAACCATCGCCGTGTAAAAAGAAGAGCAAAATAGAAGAGTGTGTTCTAAAATCAGCTTTTTGAGCAGCAATCTTTAACGTTAGCCACTTTATTTCAGATGAACAACTCATGACAGGAGGTTTCGGAGTCTGCGTCCATGTTAACTGGCTATGGAGGGGAGTATCTGCTGCTGAATGCCCCGCCCTTGACCCAACATATATTGTATGTATTGTTTTCACCTGCCAGCGATGATCATCCTCAGAGTCAGGGTGTGGGTGAGTCTCAGAGAGATCCCACCTCCCACTGTGCACGTGTCCAAGCCAGCCATAATATGCTATAGGAACACACAACTCAAACCACTGTACTGCTGTAGGGTATCCCCCCCCCCCCCCCGCGTCTCTGCAGTAGTGCTGGAGTTTGCCACCCTGCTTCATCCACACTATCATTTTCAGTAGATCCCTCTAAATGTTGTCATCATGATTATTAATCACTCAGCTGTTGTCCGCTTTCTCCCCATGACCCCTGGCCATTAGAACTGCCAACAGCCTCGTGGGTATGAGAGTGTGTTTAAAGCTGTCTCACCACGGTCACCTTTCAAACAGCCGTAGGGAGTACACATGCACACACACACACAAACAGTCACCGTCCATCTAAGAGGTCTTTGGGCAACACGTGTCCCCTATTCCTTGTTGTGACCAGCTGAACTTGCACACACATGCACACACGTGTGCACGCACGCACGCAAGCACACACACACACACACACACACACACACACACACACACACACAATGTTTCATAAGTGAGCATGAACTGACTGAGCAAACTAAAGTAACTACTTGTATCGCACATGTTAACAAGAGTGAACTTGTTTTTTAATCTTCAAATGCATTATTATTGCTTGCAATTTGTAATGCACTTCATATATGATATAGTGATGGGCAATGTATCAGGCTGAAAACACACACACACACACACACACACACACACACACGCAAACACACACACAAACACACACACACACACACACACACACACACACACACACACACACACACACACACACACACACACACACACACACACACACACACACACACACACACACACACACTTGCACTTTCAAAGGTTGCCATGCATCAACTCATACACTTATGAGATTACATTAACCACATCACCTGTATTTTTATTTTGTTTGGATACAGACATGTCTTCCTCTCTGTTCATGAATAAATGAATACCCTCTTCAGTGCAGAGAAGGTATTGTTCTTCTGTGGAAGAGCCAAACAAATAAACAATGGAAGATTGCATGCTGTCATTTTATAATGGTATGACCAACCCTTTAATTATTACACTGTCACATTCTGAATGTTTAAAGGGATTTTCTGAGCACAGTGTTTCCTCCTTTAAGATCCCCATGCGATGCACCATGCAGGCTGACAGAGCTCCATCTGTAAAGCTCGGGAACTGTTCAGAACAGTACTTTAAAGTTCCTGTTAAACTAAGTATCTTTGTCTTGCACGGAAAAATGTAACTTCTCCAAAGCAGATCAGTTGGCAGGGAGGAAACAGTCGCAGTGAATTGGCGAGATGAAGAGCTCTAGGCTACAGGAGCTTACAATTTTACAAACAACATTATCAAAGTATGCCTGCCGCTATGTCAATATGAAAACTATTTATAATGTGTGCATCACAAGCTAAACTTAGCACACACATGGCCTGTCTGGCCCATGGTGGGTGGAACTGTATCTAAACTTTAAGGCTGATTGAACTGCCCCTGTGGGGTAAAGTTTTCACAAGTCACCTGTAGGACCCTTTTAAGAGCCTGGATCAAGACAGGAGGACGCAGCTATCATCTCCTATTCTCTTTTCCACCTCTTTCCTCACATTATCCCACCTCTGTTCAGCTGCTGATTGCTGCCCACTTCTCCCCACTCATTTATTCCATCTTCTCTCCAGGTGTAATGCAAAGAGCTGACAATGCACATTCACATTCACACTGCTGTTGCATACTCATATCCACAGGCTGGAGGCCCTGAGGTACTTCACAGGTAGGAAGCAACTCACATTAATTTACTCAAGTACTGTTCTTAACTACATTTTTGAGTTACTTGTACTTTACTTGAGTATTTCCATTTAATGCCACTTTGTACGTTTACTCCACTACATTTATTTAACCCCTTTAGTTATTTTACAGATCTGGATTAATGATGGTAAATATAATCAAGCCCTTAAATCAGACTGTAGTTCACCTGGAGTAAATCCAGCAGCTACCCTGCAGTATACAAAGCCATTCAAACTAGCTGCACCTTTACCAGCTCTGAGAACACTTTAATGATCAATCATTATAAAACATATCAGAGATATTATTCTGAAATGGACCAATCAAACAATGACTACTTTTACTGTCGCTACTTTAAGTACATTTAGATGAGAGTACTTTCTACTTTCACTGGAGGAACATTTAGAATACTTTTACTGTGACAGAGTATTCCTACACTCTGGTACTTCTACTTTACTCAAGTACAAGATCAGAGTACTTCTACTTTTACTCGAGTACAAGATCAGAGTACTTCTACTTTTACTCGAGTTCTTCTCCCCCTCTGATGTACTTCCATAAAAAATGTCTCTTTTGAACAGACAACTGTGTAGTAACAGCACGTAACAACAACAGCTGAACTTTGGACATTAGAGATGAGTGGGTCTTTATATAAATCATGTTTCCTTTGGATGACATGGCTTATTGAAGCGTAATTTACATGCTGAATCAGCTTTCAGTCCTTAACCTACCTTAAGTGTTCTGTCCATCTGTCCCTGCTGTCCTCATATTGGCAAAATGATCAAGTCAGAAATACTATGTTCATCTTTCTTTACTCATCCGTCACTACCTCACCCCTCCTTGTGTCCTTGTTGTTTGTAACATTCTTTCCCTCATTCCTTCCAGTTCATGTTAATCTTTCCCTTGGTCCCACGGTATCTGAGTTCACAATCACAAATCTGCTGGGATAATCTATCTCTCTCTCTACATTCATTACCTTTCCCTTTCTCCCACCTAATCCCCCTCTCTCCTCCCAGATTAAAAAAGAGAAGGGGGATGAGGAAAAGAAAGACAGTTGCAGGGATGGAGTTGAGAAAAACACACAGAGGTTGAAATTGAATAAAGGAAGTGGAAGGAGGCAAAAGAAAACATAAACACAGAAGAGCATAACGAGACAACATGAGAAGGTGAGGAAAGGACAAGGGTAGAGAGTAGGCAAAGCAAGACTGATAAGTATTTTTTGGCTGCAGTAACACTAATCCATGCATGTATTTGTGAGAACAGGGCCAGCCAGATGAAACTCTGCTGGAAGAGGTTGGGGGTTCAAGGATAAACTAACACAGATGGAGCCCAGGCATGGCATCACACTTATTGATTGTAGTTGGCCTATGCACCCAGGTCAGTATCAGGTCACCTGCAGGTTTCTAAAGTTCACTCGTAACAGTGTTCGGACTTCTGCTGTACCTGGAATTGTGTCTAAGGCCACTTTAAAAAACATCCTGCATCTCTGCAGTGGAGCCATGCTGGCTGCACCTGCATGTGTGCTGCCTGTCTGTGTTGTGCTCTCTAAGCTTTATAGCCCTTATTTCAATCATTAGGGTCTAAAAGTCTAAAAATCCCTCCAACAATTGGATTGTTCTGAAAGGAGCTGTGTGATGCCCGTCTGTCTGTGAGGTTGACATCCGGAAACTGTTCACTTGCTCTACCATTGCTCCATTGATGCGGATTTGTGTGTCTTAACCTCCTTCTCTCTAAACCAGCTATCTGAATTTGACGACAGTGATACACCAAGCATAATTAATTCAAACACAGGTGCCTCCCCCCCTCGTCTTACTGGAGAGCCTGATATTCTGTACAGTCCGCCCATCAAATGCAACAGCTTCACCCGGGATGTGATGATGTAGCCAGGTCTCTAATCTCCCGGTGTTGGGTTAGCTTTATTTCATCCATTTTATTTTCCAGCGATCAGAAAATAGCCAGTAGCAGGCACGACCACCTTGGGTTAGCTTCCTTATCCTCCTCTGCCCTCTCTTCCTGGAGTGTTCACACACTGCGAACAGACATAACCGGCTTCAACTCCAATGACAAGATGAAACATGTCAGCAGACTGAAAAATCTGATGTGTGTAGCGATGAGAAACCTGTGATGTTTCTATCATGTTTCCCACATCATTCCAGGTCTGAATGGTGCTCTTTCAGTGCCATCTCATTGCACCCTTTTCTCTTGCAGTAGCTTAATAACAACTGACTGGAGAGTTAGTGTCATCAACTCCTTATATTCTCAAAAAAGTAGTGGATAGAAAAGTCCATTAAGGACAATTGTTTGTGGGCACAACGCTAAGGTAATACGAGGCTGTTTTGTTCGTCACACAGTATTTCTTAAATTCTGGGTGTATTAAAAGTCTCTGAAACAGTGCACTGAGTTTACCTGAGAGCTGAACTTCCCAGCAGCATCTGTTTAGTGCTATGAGCTGTAATCCGAGGTGGCTGCTGGATACAGTACCAGCACATGAACAGATACCCTGAGCTGTTGGAGTGAGGGATTGTGGGGAGGGGTGAAGGTCTACTGTGGGCGGGGAGAGAGGGAAGGTCGCCTGTGGTTAACAATGACTCCATTTATTCATGGAGCCCAGCCTCCTCTCAATCTCTCCTTCTCTTCTTCCTCTCCATATCTTCAATCTGTCCTTTCTCACTTTTCTCTCATCTTTATCTTCTACTCTCGCTCTCTGACTTCAGACATTTCAGATCATATCAAATGGATTTTTCAAGTACTTTTAAAGGTTACATTTTTCTCAGTTTCAGTCCTTAGCTGAGTTTACTATTTTGCTCCCTCTCTTTTGGCCTGTTACCCCCCCGTCGTCCTCCTCCTTCCCGTTCAGGTAGCAGCTTTCAACTGGCCTCAGCATAAAGCACCACTTGTATGTGTGTGTGTGCCTTGTGTGTTAGTGTGTCTCAGTGCATAAAGATCTACATTAGAGGCATGCATGTTTCTCTACATCCTGTTTAAACAGCTTTTATGTATGAGCATGTGCTGTATGATGGTGGATTTGAGGGCATATTTAATGAAATATATAATCTCAACAGATTACACATGTGTGTTTCAGGCTGGTTGAAAGCAATAATATTAGGTTCAATTTAATATTATTCCTTTCAACTAACCTAATACAGTTATGTGAAATTAGTTGAATACAAACACACTGCATCAGTGAGAAGAGGAGTGAGAGGATGAGACGATGGCGTATACTGTACAACTATCAACTGGGAAGTAACACATTTCATATATGCAATAACTGTCTCAGTTTAAAGTAATTCATTTGGATTTTGATATGTATTTGCTTTCAGAGTCAGAGCATTTATTTTTCTCGTTAACATCGCTTTTCACTTTCAAATAATCTTTTTTGCTCTCTGATCTTTTTTTCCTAATACTTATTTTTAGTTTGAATACATCATTTTATTTTTCAATGTTCAGGATCAAACTTGAACTTTATTTTACTTTTTCGAATGACTCAGACTTTAGGCCCAGATTTACCTCTGGGAAACAGGAAACACATTAAATGTTGTTTCTTGACATCACTGTGATTCGCTGTCCTGCTGATGTGAGTGGTACAGACTTTGTGACGTTGTTGGGCTTTTTACTTGGGTTTTCCCTCAGCTGCAGTCTTATTGATCACGCCACACATTGTGAACTCAGCCATTTGTACCCTGATAGAGGACCGACATCCCCATGTTAAACTGATAAGAGACAGGAAGGCTGTCACTCTAAACTACTGCAATCTCAGGATGTGTAAAACATTTGCAAGTATCAAATCATCTAATATTGGTGTCATTGCAAAGCTTACTTAGGTCAAACTGGTTGCTTTGTTTTGACATCTATTGTCATGGATGAGTTTGAGCTGTTATTTGTTACAAAGACATCATTTCCACCTTCACTGATACATTCAGAGTGAATGCGCCTATAGGTTTGTGTTGATATACAAATTCAAACTGGTTTAGTTCTTGTTAAACAGAGAAAGTCAGGTATTAAAAAGTAACATTGAAGATATAAACAGTAGAGTGAAACGAGGAAACTTCAGGGCTGTTCTATATTTTCCTGTGTTTCAGGCCAAAAATAAGCTTGAATCATTTCATTTATTCATCGTTTGAAATACCCATCTTTTTGCTGTAAAGCAGATCACTGAGTTTGTGTGTGTGTTTCTTTGTGTGTGTGTTTGTGTGAATATCACTTTATTTCCAGAAAGCATATCCCTTCCAAGCTAAAATGGACAATTTGCATATATGGCAGAATCCCCAGAGACCCACGTGGAATACCTAGCTTTCACAGAGTACCTTTGCAGAAAAAATGACTGACTTTTAATAAATTGGATTTGTTTTTTTTTGCAACAACAAAGCACATTAATACACTATATATAACCAGTGGGGCTAGATGTAAAATAAAGCCATTTATTTACATTTAGTCCCTTTACAGCCTCTGCTGGTCATGTGACAAATCATAACACCAAGGAAACTAGACCAAGCAGAGTGCCAAGATCAACTCAAAGATGCTGAGCTGCTGCATGTGGAATTTAAATGTGATCACCTCCCTGAAACTCCTAGTAATTCTATCTAATCTAGTATTTTTTAAAAAATATTTACTGATGACTAATATTTTGCTTTAAGAGGGGCTGTGATACACACTTTATGAAACCACATGTATTCTTCAGTGATCACAATGATTTGGCCAAATGTCAGTTAGCTTACTGTACGTACATCCTAACAATTTCTAAATCTGCAATTTACAGTATATTAATCCAGGTCAAAACAGGAATTTATGAAACCACTCATCCACTGCCGATTATGATTATGAGAGCTTGATGCAGTACAAAACACATGTCATATATATCTTAGGTAGAAGTTCATAGACACTAACACTCTTATTTGTTAGAAAGGTAAGCTGTGCCGATTGTCTTGTCATCAATAAAGCTTCATCTTGATTTGAATCTTAACTGTTTGAAATACAGATACATAGACTGAGCATGTTTTGCATACTTATCTAAAGTTACCATCTTAAACAAGGTGGAGCTCATGTGTTAAAGGAGATGTCTGGATATTTTAGTGGGATCATTTCTGAGTATCATATTTTTCCAGTACTCAAGATTATGATGACATTCCTGTAACAAATGTGAAAAAGAAGTTGCCATGGTGATCAACAGAAGTTTAAATAGAGACACCTTTTTGGCAGAGAAAACTGCACATTCCTGTCTAAGCCACTAATCTCACGCTGTAATACACCCCCCTGCTCTCATGCACCTATGGCCTTTCAACACTTTGTTCTGAAGCTGCCAACTGTCAGGAGAGGCTGAGTACCCAGCATGCTGTGTTATGTAATGTTTCCAAAAGACTGGCTACATTACAGGGTGAAGAAAGAAATGTGCAATAAAATATGACAAATGTGGAACAAAAAGGGAGTCTTTGGATCAACAGATAAGAATTAGTGTCACACAGCTGTTTTAATGACTTATGCTCATCTGTTGTGTCCAGTGGTGTAATGTAACTAAGTAGATTTACTCAAGTACTGATCTAAAAGGTCCCCTAAAATGCACTCTTTAACGTCATTTGTACATAAATATGTGTCCCCGGTGTGTAAGGAGACTCACAAAGAGTCAGAAAATACAACCCTCTCTCTTTTCCTTGTTACCCACAACTCTAAAAATGGGGGTACAAACGAGCTGATCCAGATTTGCCGTTCTTGTGACGTCATAACTGAAAAGTGGGCTGGCTTTACATTGAACTCTTGGCAGCGTGCCGCCCACGTGACACGTCCCAACCTATCATACTGTAGGAATTGTTCATTTATTCGAAGCCCAGGTGTCGATTCAAAAGAAAGGAAGCAAACCTCCTCTTGTAAGTTTTAAAAGGAGTATTTAAAGCGATCCAACGGAACTTGTCAAAAAGCCCATTATGGAGCTCCCCCTACAGGCTTGGAGGTAATGTACGTTTACGACACTGTCGGCCTCTCTCTTTCTCTTCCTTGCTTCATCAGTCAACGTCTTCTTTTTCTTCGGTGCCTCTGCCATGATGATGTACTGACAATGCTGCGCTTGCTTCTCCTTATACCTGGGTGCGTGGAGGGGGTCTATTTGTTATTGCGGTAGGTGTGCCAGAAAGCAAGTCGAAGTACTTCCGCTCATCTCCCGGCCCGGTCTAGCAAAGTTACATAGCGCAGTTATCTCACCTCAGACCCCCGATGGGCATGAAAGAGAGGCAAATCGTCATATTAAAAGTCATTCTAGCCGCTCAATTTTTTTCAAGCTGTTATTTTAAGGTACAAATGCTACATTGGATCGCTTTAATAAAAGGATGCAGCAGTAGGTTTTACAAAAGTTTCACAGCTGTGGCTCAATAGCCCGGGACACGGGTCCACAGGCCACTGACTGAGTGGAGCTCATCAGTAGTTACTGTCTGGCGGTCCGGAACAAAAGAGAGATCGATTTCACAATACAAATATGTTTTATAGAACCATCCCTTTCCGACCATACAATAAACAACTTCAAAATAAGACGTGCTCCGCTATCGTGCTCTCATTGGTTGGTAGCAGGGGGCTGGATCCTGTTGGCCGCTTGTCACATGGGGTTCTCCGGACTCTTCTATAGTCGGGGGCGGGTCCTCTTATGACGTCACCGTCGCCATCTTGTTAGTGATGTCCTGAAGCTCTCACCTACGATATTCTATTATGCAATCCTTCTGAAGTTTATCAGTTATTAAACACGCAATAGTATCATTGCAGCATCAATGAGTGAGAGGTAGAGGCGGTGTGTTTAGTATGTAACTCCACTGGTCCTTCTCCCTCTACTCATATATACAATACAATATTAGCTTTATGCTATCTGAGGCTAAAAACAACATCCGGTAGTACTACCGGAAGTGGACAAATATGATCCGTCCAGAAACAGTGAATTATCTTTTAATGTTCCGCTCCAATATATTGATTATTTCCAACAATACCCAATATGCAGTCGGCGAGCTGAATCCCCTCTGTTTTGGAAGTATTATGGTCTGTGTTTACATTAGCAAGCATCGCTAACACTCAGAGCTAACGCTGTAATCGAGAGACTGTGTGTAATATAAAGGTCCTGTCCTTGTGGTAAACCGAGAGAGAGAAACGTTTGAGCTCCATACTGTTTCAGAAATAATGCTGGATGTGGTTTGGAACATCATATGGCGTTTAATCACGGCAGCGTTTAGCTGAGTTTCTCCTGGTAGAAAACTCTCTTCAGAGAGAGATCGTGACGATCGAAAGGGGCGTGGTCACAAGCAGCTCTAAAGCTACAGTCACAGTCAGCACTTTGGGAACAGGGCTGACTCAAATATAGCATAATAGGAGAGCTTTATGTAAAATACTATAGGTACTTGTACTTTACTTATTTTTTTCAAATGATCCTAAATTATACTTTCTATTCCACTTCATTTATTTAACCAATTTAGTTACTAGTTATTTTGCAGATTAAGGTTAATACAACATCTAAATAGACACATCCAGTATCATGCATTATTATAGGCTAAGCTACCCTGTGTTATATAAAGTCATTGTTAACTGCAACGTGGGAGTCATGAACATGTTAATGCCTCAATTAGTTTGCAGTACTTTGTAACTGAATATTTTTGCACTGTATTGCAAATTTTAATAATCTTAAGTGAACAATCTGAGCACTTCCTCCACTGCTGGTTGTGTTTATCTGTTGGTGCTGTTAAATGTTCCAATCTTCAAACGTTGAAAAATGACTGCATTTCATTGGGTTTCATCAATCTGCACAAAATGAGAGTTTCTTATCGGTGTTTGTTGGAGGAGGGATGCAGATAGTATCCGTGGCGTGGTGAGAATGATCACTGGTTCTGGGAAGGCAAGCATGAGTTACAAAAAGCACTGATGCCTGCTTGCTGCCCCCCATTCATGACCCCTGTTGTAAAGCTCAGAAGCTTCAAAGACTAAAAAGCCAAGGGGAAGAGAGGATTACAACATTACCAGACAAGGCCAGAGAATCAACTTTACTGAAGCAAGAAAATGCAGAGTTGTTTTAAATATGATACTCAGTCTGCCATGACCTGGCCTGGGAGGGGTTGATATGGGGGAAGGGGGGACAGGTAGCTGGAGAGATGCCAGTTCACCTCATGACCACTGCCCAGTGGTGCTTGAGCAAGGCCTGGAGCACCTGCTTTATCACTCTGACATTTCTCCACAACATGACATAACACGCTTGTATTAACCCTAACCCTCAAAGGGATTTTATGATTATTATTATACTTATACTCCATGCACCTCTATAGTATTATCACCTCTGGCTTGCAGAGTCTCACTGCTCGATGGTTTCAGTTTCTGCCTCTCTATAATAATGAAACATTTCTGTAATTTATATTCTATCCTATACTGTATGTCTCTGCTGTAGTATACTTCTATGTTTCTCATGTTGCAGTATTTTAGTTTTGTAGAAAATTCTAGTTTGTCCAGTATATTCTATATTGTGTATTATTTGTAATGCATGGTTTTATATGTTTTGATTTGGTTGTTATTGTTTTTATTGTAACATGTTTCTAAATTATTTCACCTTTTACATGGTTTAATGCCTGAACACACTGCTGCCTTAACAAAATAATCTATCTATCTATCTATCTATCTATCTATCTATCTATCTATCTATCTATCTATCTATCTATCTATCTATCTATCTATCTATCTATCTATCTATCTATCTATCTATCTATCTATCTATCTATCTATCTATCTATCTATCTATCTATCTATCTATCTATCTATCTATATTAGTATCCTTAATATTCTAAATGCAGTTTTCAGCAGCATGGAAGTGGGAGAGAGTGTCCTTACCTCCTTTGAGGAGCCTCAGTGAGAAAAAGAAATGTGGGTAATAGGAGTGAGATGGAGAGAGGCAGCGACTGTAAGTGACAGGTTAAACTGCAAATACCAGGGAAAATAAAGGAAGACAAAGCATCGCTCTGGAGACAGAAGTGTTGGGAATCTCCCATCTTCTCTCCGTAGAAGACATACATCAATGCAAAAAATGGCAAAAAAAGTATGTTGGGTTTTGTCACATGACAATGCACAGTTTAAATAGACAGTTTATACTTAAAAAGGTACATGTTTAATAAGCTCACAGTAAGAGTGATCGGTGGAAGAGCCAAGACTGAATAAAATGACACTTTGTGTTCTAATGGTCTGGAATGATGAGGGGCCAGAATAGAAGGTGACCCTCAACCATTTACCCGCTAGAGACTAAAAGTCATTTGGAGTTCTTGGGGCTGGGAATTTCAGCCATTGCCAACTTCAATCCAATTTAGTTGGTGAAAGTGGAACCGACAGTGGCACTGTGACACATGTACACATGCAGAGGAAATGTTTCAGGACCCTGGTGACAGGCCAAACCAGATATGCACTGTACAATGACAACTCATCTAACAGGATGGTAATTGAACTAAACACAAATTAAGATTTTGGAGCAATAATTACATTTCTGATGTTAAAAAAGTTTAAAAAAAAAAACAAGATAAAGTCTGCAGCTTTTAAGATAGTATCTCCAACAGCATCCTTCAAAATATAAGACATTTCAAAAGACAGAGAGAACCCAGCTGACACTCTCCCCTCTGCACAGCCGGCCAATGGCAGCATACAGTTCCCATATGAGAGTTGTAAGTGGAGGGGCCTTCCAAAGCTATTAGACAACCCAAGAGGCATTCTGTTGTGATAGACTGGCCCCATAGGCTGGGAGGAGGTTAAGATGAGTGGCTTTGTGGGGTCAATGTTAGGGTGAATGTTAGTCGAGAAACAACTCCGGGGGTAAACAGACTTCCACATGACAGTTTTTCCAGTTTGCTCCAATGCAATCCTCTAATAATGTTTCCTTTTTTTCTGCTTGAACAGTCACAGTGAAAGTTCCTGAAACTTTTATCTGGTTTCAGCTCCTGAACAGAGCTTGAATATTCCCCCAAATATCTCACAGTCTGCAGAGGACCGTGGACAAAGGACACACACCGCCTGTGTGAGCAGTGTGCTACATGCTGAAGTGTGCTGCTAAGCCTTTTCTTTTAACATGGAGTTTGCACTTTCATTTTAAATTACATTTACCCACACTCTTTTCATTTTTGCAGCAGCTATCATTTTAATATGTTCATGTATTTTCCACAACTATGTCCTGGTTTCTTTTGTTAGTTTATTTTGTTCCACAAAATAAAACCTTGCGTTGACAAAAGATAGAATTTTGTCCACTAAAAAAGCACTTTTAAAATGGAAACAGTAAGTGTTAGAGTTAACATGAATGTTGATGTCTTTTTCACAGTCTGAACAAACATTTTTCTATATCCATTTTTAAACTTGAATTCTTATTATTTATAATACGGTTTACATAGTTTTTGTGAGAATGGATCAGAGCTCAACACTACAGCTGAACTCTGAGTGTTTAGCCCCTATATGTTCTCATTCTCAAGGGAAAGTTGACAGGAATATATTTCAATTCTGCTTTTAGGACATCTTCCACCCTTGCTTCCGGACACTGTCTTTAACGTCCTTTGCGTTCTAAGGTTTTACACAACAGCCACTTTCTACCACAGTGCAAGTCTATCTGTGTGTGCATGTGTATTGCTGCACTTAAATCTGATGTTTGACTTTTGACCTGGAGACATTTCTGTCCTCGGAGGTCAGTCTGGGCATTTTCATGTGATTTATATTTAAAGCTGACTGCATGTGGCCAGCACGTGGAACCAATGTGTGCCTCTCTGCTCCTTGTTAATGTTTAGCTCAGCCTCAGCCAATCAATGCATGTCTCTGCCTCTATCCAAAATGACCAACAGATTTATGTACGAGAGCTTATCTCAGGAGGCGGCTTTCGTTTTGATTGAGTCTCCACTTCTAAAGTTACAATGTATTAAAAGGGATATTCAAATAAAGGGGAACCACAATCTTTCCAGAGATGCATACTCAAAATCTGTAAAAAGCAGAGGAGGGACATCATTTGGACCAGACGCTACACATACCACAGAGGTGCAAATGTGTCTCAGCTTGTTCTTGTTTATCTACAATCTGATCTGTATATATTAAAGGTGTGTGCAAAGGTCAGAGTGAGGAAAGCCACAATAATTGCTGCTTAACTGTACCAGAATTCAGAAGATTTAATTATTGTACTCAGAGTCAAACATTTACTAATATCCCTTTTTTAACATGTTGAATGGTGCCATATTTCCAATAGGTATTACAGTAGAGAATACGTGATAATTGTTGCAGTGTATTAATATGCTCACTTAACTAGGACATGTTGAAGCTGGGTTTGTAGAACATCTTTCATAGATGTGATTCCAGTTTGTAATTGTCCGTATGGAAGGTCTGGCTCAGTGTGCATCGTGAACACCATGAAACAGGATAATGATCAGAATGCATATGTGTTCCTGCAGCCTCACAGCAACGGCATCATGTCCTGGTGAGATTAGTCAGTTTACCTAAAGCATGACAGCAGTATGTTCATCTCAAACAAAGCAGAGTAAGGATTCTTGATGCTCGGAATGTTAATCTGTCAAAATGTATACAAATCATGTAGAATTATTAGTACTACCTAAAAAAAGCAGAAGCAGGTAGATTTGGCACCCTGTATTGTAAACTAATACTATGGTCCCCTTGCAATGTGTTTTTTCCCTGCGATCTCTCACACACACTATTATAAATCATGAGAGAACACTGTTGCACATTCTCCATTGTGGAAGTAATGGGAAAAATGTGTGATAATCAGGCTGACGCACATACACTGCCGTCAGAGTCCTTCAGCGGAAACAGCTTTTCCTCAAGAGCTGCCTTCCAAAAACACTTGACAAAAACAGAAATTGGCAATTCATTCCTTTACTTGTTCATTTTTTTCGCTGCTCGTTTTTTATTGATCGCAATCACTTGTTCTCTGCACATGTTCAAATTGCAGAGCGGGTTTTTGTCTTTTCTTCCCTCCTACTGCGAGAAGAATAGCCTAATCAAGGCAAATTGCTGCTAATCCTCTCACTCTTTAAAGGGAGATTTAGAGAGAGAAAAAGAAAGAACAATTTCATCACAAAACGAACAGGATAGGCAGCGAGAAATATTGAAGAGGCAATAACTGAGAGGCAGGCAGACAATGCCAAGCAGTGATCCAGTGAGAAACACAAGAGACACAGATGGAGACAGTCAGAAGGTTGGAGTGCCACCTACCAACTTGTTGAGCGGTCTAGCAGTTGAATGGCACTGTTCTGCTGCCAAGTGGAGTCATTCCCTTCTGTGCTTCCAAAACTAAGGACAGAAAGACAAGGAAATGAAATGAGAAACAATAATTCACACTATAAACCACCTTCCTGTATGCATGTCTGTGGTTTCAAAAGCAGAGCATTAATCTGGTACTGTCATGAACGCATGCAAAAACACATCATATCAACCAGATAGTATTACCAAAACATAAATGTAATCATGTAATGTATGAAAAACTGAGATCGCAGGTTCCTCAACAGCGCAATTTACAAGTTTTAAGAGTTTTTAGTGATACAATCATGGATGTATAATAAGAACTGGATACAGCGTTGTGGAGGTGGGGCCTCGTTCCTATGAGAGCTGCTCATTGGCACATGAAGACAAAATGGCTAGAGATTGGCTGTCAGAGCAGAAGTCCCCGTATGTAGACCCATAGGCAGTGGTTCCCAACCGGTAGGGTGCCGCGGCACTGTCCAGGTGTGCCGTAGAATCTTTTTTTTTAGGTTTATGTTCCAAATTTTTCCTCACTTAGTAAACTTCACTTCAAATAAACTTTATTTTATTACTTGTACAATGGAGTTCATAAGCTAATAAACCGTATATATTGCTCAGATTTAGAAATATTAAATTGAATATAGCCTCATACGGACTGTTTAAATTTTCATGAGTTATGTCAGCCTTCATTGTTTCCGGTGTGCAGAGCAGCTTTTTATCCTCGCGCCAAAACATTACAAGATGGATCGTTATGTAGTGAAAACAAATAAAGCACCCCAGCCCTCAACACAGGCAGGGATGGCAGAACACGATGGATCAGCGGTGCAAAAGAAGTCTAAAAACAGACAGTACAGCGAATGTTGACTGCCCAACGTCATCGATTGATATTCGATTGGCTCCGGGATCCGTTTAGTCCTCTCTCATTATTATCAGCCACTATTTTAAACAGCAGAGCTCAGGATGAACTCGCAGAGCTATCTATGGACCGTTTCCTGAAACTGAAGCTCAGTGAACTACGTCTGGATATATTTTGGCTGCTTGTGGGACATGAGTATGCATCCCTCTCAGAGAGTGCCATTAACGTGCTTTTACAGTTTCCATCCTCCTACTCAGTGGCGGCTGGCCCATAGGAGGCGATGGGGCGCCGCCATCCCTAAACCAGACGCACAAACATTATTATTAATAATAAAACAATAATACAAATAAAAATAATTGATTATATAAATTGTCAATATGTGTGTGTTTAAAATATGGAATGCACCCAGAAATATGGGTAAAATATGATGGGTAAAAAAATAATTTGGGTAACATTTATGCTTTTCCTAGTAGGCTACACTGTATGACTGAAAACCTGCTGGGGCTAAAGAGAAATTGCCCCACGGAGGTGGGTCTCTGTAGCAGGTTAGCCAATTGCTGATTCAAAATATGAACGTCTGTCGTTAAATGTAGCGAATCAGCGTAATCACAACTTCTTCCGGAGGGGCTGTTTCAGAATTGCCCCAGGCCATGAATGTATAAAGAGGCTCCTGAAGGTCAGGACCAGTCACTGCAGGCGCCATTTTAATTACAAAAACAATGGCGAGCATGAGCACCACCCCAAGACTCAACCCGGTCCATAACTCGGTGCAATCTCTCATTCAAGAGCCGTTTGAGAGAAGTTTGGCGGACAAACTTCAGGTGAAAGAGCTGGGCCCAGATCAACCTGATATTGTCCTCAAACAGCAGCAGGCTAGTGACAAAGGGAAGCCGTATATGCGAGGCTTCTCTCCTAGCTGGTACACAAGAAAGGCTTGGCTAGCAGGATGCAGTCATGCTAATGCCTTATTTTGCTTTCCTTGCTTGATTTTTAAAACAATGAGGGGGACAGATGTAGCATGGACAACAACTGGAGTGAGGGATATAAAGCACCTGTCTGAGAAAGTGAGGAAGCATGAGAACACCAGGGCACACATGGACAATTCTATGAAACTAGCCATACTAGGCACAGCGAACATTGCTATGCAGCTGGACGACGGCCACAGGATTGCGGTGAGGGAACACAGTGAGGAGGTGGATAAAAACCGGCATAGTTTAGGCAAAATAATCGATTGTGTCAAGTTGTGTGGTGCTTTTGAGTTGGCTTTGCGTGGGCATGACTAGACAGAATCTTCAGTCAACCCTGGTATTTTCAGGGGATTGGTGGATTTAGTTCCCTCCCTGGACACTTTGCTGGAGGAGCACTTGAAGACCGCCACCGTGTTTAAAGGCACATCAAAGACGGTACAAAACGAGCTGTTGGACAGCATGTTGTCGGTGCTGAGGGATTACTTTCTGCAGGAGGTAAACAGCGCTGATTTTATCGCCATTCAAGCCGACGAGACGACGGACGTATCCACCTAGTGCCAGCTGGGGCTTGTGCTACGCTACATCGACGCTAAAGTGTAGTACAAGAGCGGCTTTTCAAGTTCATTACTATCCAGAACTTGACTGCTGACACAATCGCTACAGCACTTCTAGAGAGGCTGAGCACCTGTCATGATCCTTGTTTTGTGTCTGTTTCCTGTTTTATTTTGAAAGGTTTTCCCCTCTTGTGTCATGATAAGTTTCACTCCCTGTCTTTAGTTTCCCTCCTTTCCCTGAATGTGTCATTGTGTTCAACTGTTGCCCCTGTGTTTCTCCTCCCCTCTCCAGCTGTGTGTTGTTTGGTGATTAGCCTTGTGTATTTAGTCTTGTTTCTCCTTTTGTCTCTTGTTCAGTCGTCATTTCTTCCCTGATGTTGTACATACCTGCCTGTTCCTGCCCGTCCGTCTGTCTGTTCCTGTTCCCAGTGTCCCTGTATCCCCTGGTTAGTGTTGGTGTGATCATTTTTTGGTTGAAAGTACAGCTTTAATTTAAATAAAGCTCGCCTTTTGTTTGGACCCATACCTGTCTCCCTTTTGTTTTACTGCACTTGGCTCCTGTTTCCCCAACCCCCTGACAGTATGACTGAACCAAAGGTGGACACAGCAGTATGTTTTGACGACGCTTTTGTGGAGTTTTCGTACCAAATTGTGTGTATTTTGGGAGAATGGAGGAAAGCAGTTTCTAAAGAGGCTCAAGATGCAGCTCTCCTTCGTGCACGCCAAGAATTGGCAGAGAAGCCATGAATCGAGAGCTCACTGCCGGAATATTTAAGGACATTTGTCACTTCCCCAGAAAGCCTGCACCCTATCCTTAAACCTTGTGTCACAGCAGTGACACTTCCGGCTCAAGCTGCAGCCAAGCCTCCTGCAGCCACGCCTCCTGCAGCCATGCTTCCGGCTCAAGTTTTGGCCCTAGCAGCCGAGTTCACAGCTGCAGCTCCGGCCCTGGCCGCCATGTTTCCAGCTGCGTTCCGGCCTACTCCAGCCACTCCTGTCCTGTCGGCGGCCCGGCCGACTCGAGTCCCGCCTGTCCTGTCGCTGGCCCGGCCCACTCCAGCCACTCCTGTCCTGTCGCCGGCTCGGTCGACTCCAGCCCCGCCTGTCCTACGGACGGCCCGGCTGACTGCAGCCACTCCGGTTCTGTCGGCTCCCCAGCTGACTCCAGTCCTGCCTGTCCTGTCGGCGGCCTGGCCGACTGCACCCTCGCCTTTCCGGTCGACTCCGGCTTCGCCTGTCCAGTCGACTCCAGCCTCGACTCCAGCCTCGCCTGTCCAGTCGTCTCCAGCCTCCCCTGTCCAGTCGTCTCCAGCCTCCCCTGTCCAGTCGTCTCCAGCCTCCCCTGTCCAGTCGACTCCAGCCTCAACTCCGGCCTCGCGTGTCCTGTCGATTCCGGCCTCGCCTGTCCAGTCGACTCTGGCCTCGCCTGTCCAGTCGACTCTGGCCTCGCCTGTCCCGTCGACTCCGGCCTCACCTGTCCAGTTGCCTGTCCAGCTGACTCCATCCTCTCCTGTCTCATTGTGGGTCCCGCTGACTTCTGATCCTGTCCCGTCGAGGGTCCTGCCGAAACCTGTCCCGTTGGGGGCCCTGCCCCCACCTGTTCCGTCGGGGGTCCCGCCAACACATGATCCTGCCCCGTTGGGGGTCCCACCGTCACGTGTTGCGATGGGGGTCCCGCCAACAGCTGCTCTTGTTCCATTGGGGGTCCCAACGTCACCCGTTCTGATGGGGGGCCCGCCAAGACCTGTTCCGATGGGGGTCCCACCAACACCTGTTCCGATGGGGGTCCCGTCAACACCTGCTCCTGCTATGTTGGGGGTCCCACCTGTTCCGATGGGGGTCCCGTCAACACCTGCTCCTGCTATGTTGGGGGTCCCACCTGTTCCGATGGGGGTCCCGTCAACACCTGCTTCTGCTATGTTGGGGGTCCCACCGCCACCTGTACCGATGGGGCTCCCGCCAAGACCTGTTCCGATGGGGATCCCGCCAAAACCTGTTCCCGCTCCCTCCGGGGCTCCCGCCAACGCCAGTGCATGTCCCGCCGACTCGAGCTCCTGTCTCGTCTGTGGTCCCGCCGCCTCCTCCTCCAGGCCCTCCGGAGGTGTTCCACCGCTGCCTGCGCCGGCCTCCTGCCCGTCGTCCAGAGGGGTCCCATCGCGGGTTCCGCCGCCCTGGGGCCCGTCCTCCGGAGGGGTCTCGCCGTCCTCGAGCCCGACCTCCAGAGGCATCCAGCTGTCCTCCAGAGGCATTCCGCCGTCCTCCAGGGGCATCTACGTCCTCCAGCCCGTCCTCCAGAGGTGTCTCGCCGTCCTCTAGAGGCGTCTCGCCGTCTCGCCGTCCTCCAGCCCATCCTCTAGAGGTGAGTCGCCGTCCTCTAGTGGCATCTCGCTGTCCTCCAGAGGCGTCTCGCCGCCTTCCAGTCCGTCCACCAGGCGTCTCGCCACCCTCATGCCCGGCCCCCAGAATGTCCCCGCCGCGGCCTCCGTCGCCCTCCTGCCCGTCCTCCAGAGTTCCCCCGCCATGGACTCCGGCCCCGTCTTTGGCCCCGTCTTCGGCCCTGCCTTCGCCGCCCAGAGTTCCCTAGCCTTGACCTTCGCCCCTGTCTCCGCCCCCTAGTGTTCCCTCTCCGTGACATACGCCCCTGTCTCCGCCCCCCAGTGTTCCCTCGCCGTGACATACGCCCCTGTCTCCGGCCCCCAGTGTTCCCTCGCCGTGACCTACGCCCGTCCTGGGGCCTAACGGCCTCTGCCTTGCCACTGGGACGTCCGCCCGACGCCACTGCTTGAAAGTACAGCTTTAATTTAAATAAAGCTCGCCTTTTGTTTGGACCCATACCTGCCTCTCTTTTGTTTTACTGCACTTGGCTCCTGTTTCCCCAACCCCCTGACAGCACCATACTCCCAAATGGACAAAAGGTCAAACTTATCACCCAAGCTTACGACGGGGCTTCTGTTATGGGGGTGGCCACCGGCGGAATGCAGCGTAAGGTACTGGATGTGTACGGGAATGCACACTACGTGCACTGCTATGCGCATCAGCTGAACCTAATAATGCAGCAGGCAACATCACACATCCCCAGGATCGGCACTTTCTTTTCAGACATTGGTGGATTTTCTGCCAGGTCACCCAAGCGAAACCGCAGTGCTCGACCAAGTGGTGGCGCACAGACTCCCCAGAGCTTGTACAACATGGTGGAACTTCCACAGTCGCGCAGTAAACACTGTGTACGAACAAAAGGATGACGTCCTCAAGTGTTTCCAGACCATCAGGGAAGACTCTGTGAACTTTGATCCCGCAACTGTCAGACAGGCTGGGGGCTTTGTGAGGATGCTTGAAGACGAGGCTTTCTGTTTTTTTCCTGGAATTGTTCCACATGATCATGCCACAGGTGGACATGCTATTCAACCAGTTGCAGAAGAGGAACATCGACCCCGTCTTCATTAGAGGACTTGTCCAGAAGTTCACAGACAGCATGCAAACACTCAGGTAAATAACTATATTTTGGCTGACAAAGCTTTTAGACAAAATCAGTTCCTCACTTCCAACAGTCTAAATGTGCCATGTCATCAAAGTGATGAATATCATGTATCACATCACATTTATATTTGTTTTAGTATTTAAAAAGGAAAGGGAAGAGACTCTCAGATTTGGATAATAACACATGTACAGTAGTTAATAAACACAGTTTGTAATAAGAGGCTTATTCAGGTGTCCACCAGGTCAATTTCTAGAGGAGGCCTAGTTCTTATTGATTCAAGGTTCCTTTAGACCTAGTTGTTATTCATACTATACACAGGACGAGTGCACAGCAGAATGAAATGACATTGCATCTGGCTCATGAATGTTATATAAATATATTTTTTTTAAACTGACAAAAGTAAACAATAAATGGTTTAAAGTTAATTCTATACATATACTGTAAACAACAATGAGTATATTGCACACAATTAATATAATTGCACATTAATAGGTTTGATGGCAAGTTAGCAACCTAAACGTTATCTCTTGGACCAGGGCCTCCATTTCCTCTCTGAGTGCATCTGACCAGCCGCAGGAGCCCATCAAAAGACAGAGGATGCTGGGAGCAGGAGAACAACAGAGGCTGGCTACAGAGGTAAGTTGTGATCTGGCAGTGTTTGCCCTACAATATTTTTCAGTGATGGTGGTATGTAGCCAAAATAAAACTTAAACCGACACTGCACACAGGGTAGCATATTGCCACAATGGTGGAATGATGCAGCAGGCAGTCTGGAATGTATATGTTGGCATTCATATTTTTGTAGATTCCAGGTTTGTCAGAGCAGTTACAAGAAGGCATCCTCAGGTGTCACAGGACATATGTGGTTTATTTATTGAAATGCCACTCTAAACCTTGCTTTCTTGTTGAAACCAATAGAGAGTTAAAGATCAGGAGATGGAAACATGCTGTGAAGTACAATTAGGAGTAATGCTGTTAAACATTAGTAGTCATATACTTGACTTGGAAATAGACATTTGTTCAGCATCACTTTCACAGCTTTATTGCAATTTTAGATAATGGTATATATTTTACAGGTTTGTGATACCATCCTGATGCACGCCAAGGAGCGTTTCTCCTTCACCCAGCACCGCATCAGCGCAACACTGTTGTATGGAGAGATGTTCCCACAACACAGTGTGAAGTTCCCTGAAGCAGCACTCGAAACGACAGTGCAGACGTACCCTATGTTGAACAAGGCCAAGCTCAAAACGGAACTGTCCCTCATCTATGATAACAGTGAGTTCAATGCTTGCAGTGGTGCAGTGTCTCTGTACCCGTTTTTCATGGAGAACAACCTTCAGAGCACTTTCACAGAGACTGTCAGTCTTCTCAGGATCCTCATCACCACACTCATGACAACAGCTGAATCTGAGAGGTGCTGCTCTACTTTGAAGAGGATCAAGACCTTCCTGAGAAACACCATGACACAGGATCGCCTCAATGCTCTGGCTATGCTCTCCATGGAGAAGAAACTTGTCAGGGACATTCCTGATTTGAATAAGAAGGTCATTGAGAGGTTTGCCACACAGAAGGAGAGAAAAGCAAAATTCCTCTACAAATAAACTGTAAAAAAAAGCATGCACGTTTTCTCACCTGTATTGCTAATGCCATTGTTTTGAAGTCGTTGTACATATTCCTCAGTCTCAAATGCTTTTTTTGTTGCATAATTCATACTGGGATGTGTGCTTAAATTGATTGCATTTGGCACAGCCCTACCTAGAAAAAAATCCACCAGCCGCCACTTCTCCTACTTGTGCGATCTGGCGTTTTTCCTCACTCGCAAATGTCAAAAACAAGACCCGCCCCGGCTGTCAGGGGAACAGGACCTCCGCGTTGCGTTATCCACTCTCCCCCTGCGCATAGAGAGACTCTGCTCCCAAAAGCAGGCACTAACATATGCATAACATAGCTTTATTTTGATTTGCTGTTTGAACGGATTATTCTGTTATAATTATTATTAAGTTATTATTTATTTTGAGATAGGCCTACCTCTTTTGAAATCCAAATGTAAAATAATAACTCATGGAATCTTTGTTTTTACACAGGTAGGCCTACTATTTTCAGCCAAAACTAAAGAGCCTAGGCTTACTGTACGCCGGTTTATAATATTTCATTCATCATACTAAGAAACGGTGTTGACGTTTTTAGTCTGGTTCTTGTTATTATATGATGGATTATATGGTTTTTAGGATTACTTATATTTGATTATTTGTTCTATAAAATGTTCTATTAAATTAAATACATATTTGAAAATACAAATGTATTGTGTATTTATTGTTTTTAGTTTAAGCTCTGAAGTGTGTACGAAAAGTTGGTGTGCCTTGGGGTCGAGACACATTTTCAGGGGTGCCTTGGTAAAAAAAAAGGCTGGGAACCACTGCCATAGAGCATGCGCAGTTGAGTTTCCCTTTAAGCATATTGTATATGTTGTATATGCTGTGCATATGAACATCTTATATCCCATGCTCCTCCAACAACTCAACATACATGGTGCAAATAAGATAGATAAAATAGTGCAAAAAGAGAGAAGAATATTTACAATAACAACAATAAAGATTTAAGGATGTGAAATATATACATATGTGGAATGCATTGAAAGTATTTAAATACACTGTACAGTAATTTAAATACTTTACACCAGGGCTATTCAAATGGCGGTGAGAGCCGCATATTCAAAATAAATAAAAAACATTTCGGGAGCATTTAAAAAAAATCCCTACAGTCGTACAGACCTTGAATGCAACACTCCGCGTATCCTAGCAACCCATAAATCAGCGCGTTTTTGTTGACAGAAGTGGTAGTAGTCGCCGGTAGTAACAAACATGTCTTTCTCAAAGCAGAAACGTACAGTTGAAAATGAAAACCGTCGGTTTAACCCCGCCTGGACTGATAACTATCTATTTATATTACCGCCAAGTTTAAATGCCAAACCGATGTGTTTAATCTGTAATGAGTGTGTCGCGGTTCTAAAAGATTACAACGTGCGGAGGCACCACGTTGAGAAACACCCGACTTTCCGCGCAAACTTTCCCGAGGGATCCCAGGAGAGGGCTGCAAAAGTGCAGAGTTTGGTTGCATCTTACAACCGGAGCTGTACTACCATGGTACGGTCATGCACAGCCCAAGAGAGAGCTACAGCAGCTTCCCTTCGAGTCTCCTGGATCTTGGCCAAAAAGAAAAGACCGTTTACAGACTCAGAAACTGTCAAAGACTGCATGCTGGCCATCGTGGATGAAGTAATAAATGACGACAAAATTAAAACGAGTGTGACATCTGCTATTAAAAATGTACCCATGTCAGACACCTCAAACATTCGAAGGGTGGACATTCTTGCCACAGATGTGTGTGAAACACTGTTAGAAGACCTGAGGAAAGCTGAGGTGATGTCTATAGCTGTAGATGAGTCCACAGACAAAACGGATACCGCACAGTTGTGCATAGCTATGTCCGTTTTTTTGATGGGAATTGCTTCCGAGAGGAACTGCTTGGTCTACTGCCGCTGGAAGGTCACACAACTGGTGAGATACTGTTTGAGAAAATTTCAGCTTTTTTCAAAGACACTGGTCTGGATATGAAGCGTGTGTGTATGCCTGTGACTGATGGGGCACCATCTATGGCAGGAAAAGTGAATGGTTTGGCAGCACGTTGGTCTGCTGTTACACCAAGGATGATATCTTGCACTGCATTGTGCATCAGACGGTGTTGTGCGCAAAACTAAGCGGGGAGCTTAAAACGACAATGGACAGCGTGACGGCAACAATTAATTTTATCCACTCCACATCAAGCCTCCAACACCGCTTATTCCGCATGCTGCTGTCAGAAATGTCCGCTGAGCACGACCTGCTTCTTCACAATGACATCAGATGGCTGTCCAAAGGCAGAGCACTGGAGCGTTTCTGCAATCTCAGAGAGGAGATCACAACTTTTCTCCGCAGCAGCAGCAAGCAGAAAAAGGCAGACACACACTTAAATCGCATACTGGACGACAACTTCATGGCCCATGTCTGCTTTCTGAGCGACATATTCAAACACCTTAACGACCTAAATGTGGGACTACAAGGCAGAGACAAAACTGTCACTGAACTTGTGGAACAGACGCGCGCATTCCAAGTCAAACTGGACCTTTTCGCGACTGACTTGACCACAGGCCGGATGCTGCATTTCCCGACACTCCGCAACTGCATCTCATCCCCGGCACAAATCGCGGATACGATGAAAGAATTTATTGCGAGGTTGAAAGAGAACTTTGTCGGTCGTTCCGATGGACTTCCTCTGCTCACAGAGGTGATGTACTTTGCCAGAGACCCGTTCACCGCTGCAACAGGAGCGGACTTATCCACCAGAGCAAAGGACGTGGTCCCTTCCATTGACGAGGGGAAATTCCTTCTCGAGCTAGTTGACATGCAGTCCTCCATAACCATGGCACGGGAGCTTCGCACTCACGGGCCTGCAAAGTTTTGGACTGATGTCAATGTCCATCAGTTCCCTAATGTTAGGAAAGTAGCAGTTATCATGCTCAGTATGTTTGGATCAACATACACCTGTGAATCAAGCTTTTCACACATGAACACAATAAAAAGCAGCTCTCGCTGCTCTCTGACTGACAGCACTCTTCACCAATGCCTTCGGATTGCATTAACATCGTATGAGCCAAAAGTCAATGCTCTTGTTCAGAACAAAAAATGTCACTTCTCCCACTAAGAAGGTCATCAGATTATAGATTACATATCAACACCGATCAGCCATAACATCATGACCACTTGTACAATCTAATGTGATCAATACAACAGCTCTGCCATTAATTCTGCCTTTGCAAAGATAATAATAATTCATTAAACTACATGGTGATTATTTAAGTTGTATTTTGAACTGGTGTTGAACTGGAGTGCATTATCTTGAGAGGTGTCTCCATATTTTTGGCCCTCTGATTCTTAGTAGGGTGGCCTAAAAGAGACAATAGTAATCACCAAATGAATATAATTGAATTTGGTCATAATGTTATGGCTGATCGGTGTATGTGGGATGTGTAACAAAGCCATGCCTAATCACACGTGTTCCCTCAGTGTGCAGTAGTAGACGTTGTATTCATGTGTTATTTACTGTTAGTTACTGTTATCACTTGTGTGGGTTTATAGATAGATAGAATGGGAGGACGAAACCCTCTTTATTGTCACATACATGCACACAGCAGAGCACACACAGTGAAATTAGTCCTCTGCATTTAACCCATCCTAGTACTAGGAGCAGTGGGCAGCTATCGTGCAGCGCCAGGGGAGCAATGGGGAGGGGGATTGGAGGTGTCCGGTGCCTTGCTCAAGGGCACCACAGCAGGGCCCAGGAGGTGAACTGGGACCTCTCCAAGTAGCAGTCCACTTTCCATATTTCAAGTCTGTTTGGGGACTTGAACCGGCGACCCTACGGTTCCCAGTCCAAGCCCCTACTTACTGAGCCACTGCTGGACTGATATCTATATCTTATGCACTGATAGCTTTGATATAATTGATGGTTCCTTTTAATTCTGTTACATGCACTTTGTGATGTGCCTGGGTCATATATGAACAAAATATTTTGTTTTGTTTCGAAATGGATACTCGTGTTATTTGTAATACTTTGCACTATTTAATTTTATGTACCTTGACATGTTCCTGGGTAAGATGTGAGCAATTTTTTTATTTTATTCCTAAAGGGAAACAAACGTTACTGCAAATGTGCACTAGTTTGTTTTTATGCACTTTGAGATGTTCCTCGGTCAGGTATGAGCAAAATCTTAATTTTTTTATTTCAAAAGTGGAAAAAAGTGTTGCTACTGCCAAAGATTTTGCGTAGTTATTTTTGTATGTACTTTTGATGTTCCTGTGTTAGATGTAACCACATTTAAGAAGAATACATTCATTTGTGTTGTTTTAAAATGTGTTATTACCTGCTGCTTACTGGCTGCCGAGAATGTCTGGCCCAGCTCAATATCTTGGTTTGAAAATTTGGCCCAACTAAATTTGTAATTGAATAGCCCTGCTTTACACTGTTGAATGAGGAGGTATGGACAGATGCATATATTATGTATAACAGATGTATATGATATGTATAATATATAGATATGTGTACTATAAACATATATGTATGGCAGATATGTATAATATATATATATATATATATATATAGATATGTGTATGTGTGTACTATAAACAGATGTGAGTAGACATTCACAGAGCTCAGGAATTCAGCAGTCTTATAGCCTGTGGTATAAAACTGTCTCTGAGTCTGGTGGTCTTGGTCAGGATGCTGCGGTACCGTCTGCCAGACGGCAGCAGACAGAACAGATTGTTGCTGGGGTGATGGGGGTCCTTTAATATCCTACCGGCCTTCTTCCTACACCGCTGGGTGTAGAGGTCCTCCATGGATGGCAGCTCCGTCCTGGTGTGCTGAGCAGTTTTCACCACCCTCTGTAGAGTCTTACGGTTGAGGGCGGTGCAACTGCCATACCAGGCGGTGATGCAGCCAGTCAGGATACTCTCGATGGTGCACCTGTAGAAGCTGCAGAGTATCCTGGAGTCCATGTTGAACTTCCACAGCCTGCGGAGGAAGAAGAGCCGCTGTCGAGCCGTCTTGGATATGACCCTGGTGTGATGTGTCCATGTCAGGTCCTCACTGATGTTTACCCCGAGGAACCTGAAGCTAGTGACTCTCTCCACAGGAGTCCCGTCGATGTGATGGGTGTGTGTGCCTCTCTCTGCCTCTTCCTGTAGTCCACAATCAGCTCCTTTGTTTTGCTGACGTTGAGATGGAGGTTGTTGCCCTGGCACCAAGATGTCAGGGCTCTGACCTCCTCTCTGTACGCCATCTTGTCGCCGTCTGTGATCAGGCCGATGACGGTCGTGTCGTCAGCAAACTTGATGATGGTGTTGGAGCTGTGTGTGGCCACGCAGTCGTGTGTGAACAGGGAGTATAGGAGAGGGCTGAGCAAAACCCTGAGGGGCTCCGGTGTTGAGGGTCAAGTGGAGGATGTGATGTTCCCCATCCGCACTGCCTGGGATCTGCCCGTCAGGAAGCTCAGGATCCAGTCACAGAGGGCGCTGTTGAGCCCAAGGTCCCTGAGCTTAATGATGAGCTTGGAGGGCACAATGGTGTTGAATGCTGAACTGTAGTCAATGAACAGCATTCTCACATAGTGTTCCTCTGGTCCAGGTGGGAGAGGGCAGTGTGGAGGGTGAGGGAGATGGCATCATCCTCTAACATTAACTAGAAGTGTTTAAACAGGTCATATAAGTGTTCTTTTTCAGCTCGCCACTGAAACTGGTTCACTGTTGGAACCATGGTTTACACACCAACTGATCCAAGCTGACCTGCAAACTTTCATCTACCTATATTTCAGGCCTTTCGATCGAAAGAGGAATTACAGGAACAACATTTTGTAATTGGAATGGAGGATGACAAGTCACTGTGACCAACAGAAACATGAAGTGGAGCAGGATGAAGCCTATAATTAGGGAGAAAAATATCTAATTGAATTCACAGAGGTATTTCTTGATCCTCTCCTCTAACAATTACAGTACGGCATGCAAACAGGACTAATAGTGAATAATGCTTGCTGCAGCGTTGATGCACACATAAGGCAGTGCTCAGTGGAAACAGATTGCAGGTGCAGTATTGTAGCATTGACACAATTGGAACAATGATTAAGTTGACAAGAAAAATAAATAAATACTAAAGAGAACAAATGCCCCCTGGAGTTGTTGAGAAATGCGTTGTGCAAGGCAAACTCAATAAAACATAGCCTGTGTGTTTTGAAAAATCGTTGAACCACATTTCTCTGTCCCATTTCCTGTGATGAAGAGATCAAAGCACTGTTTACTCACAACGATGCTATTTGTTCCAACGCTTAAACAATCACTTCTGACGAAAAATGGGTGCCTGACCCAGGAAATGAAGATACTAAACTAGGGAAACGAGGCTGAACGTGTCCTGGAAAAAGATATATTCCTGCACTCAGAGGTGTCAAGTGTCCCCTTTGTAAGTTGACTCATAACTGCGCATGAATCTTTCATTATTTCATGAATTTCTATGGAGTCTGAGTCTGATAGCTTTTGTCTATGCCAAGGTTAAGTACACATGAACAGGGTCCGGAGGTGTGAAGTACTTTTGATAAGAACAATTTTGAGATTCTTGTACTTTACTTGAGTATTTCCTTCTACTCCACCACATTTAAAAGGGAAATCATGTAATTTTACTTTTGCTACTTTTAACAATATGCATCTTTGGAGTAACTTTTTTTGTTAAATTGTTAAAAACTGTTAAATGCTACATGAAGCAACAATATTATCTAGACATGTCACACTTATATAATTATAAACACATATAAAGGCACACGTTTTCCAGCACTTTTTGGCTGATAACACTGTTGAACTTTAACTTGAGTAAGATTTTGAATGCAGGACGTTTAGTTTAGTATTTTGGTTATAATGTATTGGTACTTTTACGTGAATAATAACAAGTGAATACTTCCTCCACCACAGTGTCCACCTCTCAACCTGGACATGGCCTAAGAGGAACCAGCTGTTCTGACAAAAGGATTAGTGTAGTGCTGTTCAGGAGGAGCAGGGTGTGACTCAGAGATCACCTGAGTCACAAACATCCAGCAACGTGTTCTTTTTAAAGCCATTAAATAGAAACTCATAGAGGTTAAATGATTGCATTTAGGAGAACACACACATATGGATACACATGCAGAAACACACACACCAGAGACCGGGGAGGTCCAAGTCTTCAATGTGACATTGAGCTAATCAGATTAGAGGAAGAACAGTGTTGGATAAACAAATGGCTCCTCTACATTGCAGGCCCCCTCTCCACTATATCTTCCCCCCAACCCCCTCATTAATCAGGGGAAGAGCTTTTAGAGTGCAGAGAGGGATGCGTATTTACTCACTAATGCATGTCAACAGCCAAATCTACTCCATGGCGATGAATAAACAACTATTTACCCCATAACCACTCTTCACATGGAAAATCCAACTTCTACACAAAAGCCACAGAGTGTATTAGCAGTAGACCCCCACATAGAGGGGATTAAACAAATTCTGAATATTATTAGTATGCAGGCATGGCTAGGGCTCAAGTCTTCCTTAGAATGCATCTGACTATTTCTGTATTCAAGTTTAGGGAAAGAAAAAGCCCTATCTGTGACACATATAATGTCGTATAAGGATACAATCAGTGTGACGATTGCTGTAATATTATTCAAAAGCATGTAGGTCAGGGCTGTCGAAACTACGGCCCGGGGGCGAAATGCGGCCCATTGTCCATTTTGAATTGGCCCGCAGCAAATTCAAAAAGTACAATGGAATATGGCCCACACATGAAACTTGTGCTTGTCTTATATTGTAGTTCGCAAATAGATATGAAAAAATATATTAAACAGTATTCAGGTGTTAATAAGCCCACTTTTCAAATAAATTCAGTTTTAGTTGGTGAAAAAGCCCCCAAACTGCTTGAAATAGACCCTTCATGGTCCCCCTTATTATAAACTATCTGAGGCTTCTGTTTAAGGAATGAACGGCCAACACTTTTTGTAACACAATAAATAAACCCCTATGGAGATTTGGCTATCTTATAACTGAACTTATGAGGCAACGTACCTCACCTCTAGTGAGGGGCCCAGGCATGAGTATGTTTTTCTGTATTCGGTCCTCAGTCGAAAAAGTTTGGACACCTGTGATGTAGGTGGAGATCCTCAAATCAGTTACAAAAAGTGCATTTACACTTCATGACAGGAAAGACAGGAAGCACATTCATCATCAGCATGATCAACCTTGATTCCTGCCAACTGCTGCCATACCGTGGTGAGAGGATACCATGTACTACCGTAGTTATATCATGCATACAGCTGAGGGACAGAGACAATATGCACACTGCTACAGACCAGTGAAGATAGCACTGTTACTGATTGCATGTCTAAAGTGGGTTTCTGATAACTTCACAGCATGCACTGTGGCAAAAGGCCAGGAGACACCAACAGGTTTCCAGTCTATCTGCAGACTGACACACACAAACACACACACACACACACACACACACACACACACACACACACACACACACACACACACACACACACACACACACACACACACACACACACACACACGTATTTGTACTTGTAAAGTGCATTCACAGAAAAAAGTTCTAAAACTGTTCAAGGTTCATGTTACTGTGTTGTAATTGTGCAACAATCAACTCTCATCCCATTATGTTACAATAAACAAATATGTATATAAATTGAAAGGATTTGCTTTTGTGTTTTGGTTTATTGAGTATTTCTAACAATTATACCACATAGACTATTTCTTAATTTAAATACTTTTTTACCGACAGATCCATCATTAGAAATCAGAGATTCATTGATGATGGAAATGACAGAGACGATGAGGTAAAAGAGCATTTGGTTGGCAGGGTTGCAGCGATAATGAGACACATGTCACCCTGTCACAGCTCCACCTCTCTACCATGTGACACCTGCACCACCTTACAGCTCGCCCACACACACGCCAAAATAAAAGTCCATCTGTCTGAGGTGTTGGCACATTTCATTACTCGACTATCTAACGAGTTTTAGGGTTCCACAAGTTTATGTTAGTTGCAAATAAATATTTCCAATTAAGGGAAATAGTCAACTCCAATTAAGGGAAATATTAATGCAATGCATGCACACTGATATTATTTTAGATAAAAATGTGTTTCCCCAATTTCGTAATACAGTTTTTGTCTGTTTGATCCAACACCACAACGCTCAATGCAGAGCCTGACCCTCTGCACACTGAGTTTGAGCTTCTTCATTTGGGGGGAGGTTAGTTGTCCAAAAGTGTAAAACAAAGCCATATGAAAACAATTAACTAGTTAGTACAAGTGTCAAACAGATGCTATAGTAGCAATACTTATTTATTTATTAACTCATAAATAAATTGCTCAAGAATGTAATAGTGGTTTAAAATGTTTGGACAGGTGTCTGCTGTCTGTCTTATTAGAATGCATCTCATAATGGATCCCTTGTCCATTATGAGATTCACGGGTGTACGTACGTATGTACGGGTACACATAAATAACCTGAACCTGAAGAGCCTGGTTCATAAAGAGTAGCAGTAGCCGGTATAGCAGACAGTCAGCCGCTGACCTCACTAATGCTCATGTGACTGAAATCGATCAAATCCCTGCAGTCAGGTTCCAACATCTGGTGGAGAGCCTGGAACCAGGAGAGGCAGCTGGAGCTGCTGACGGCAATATTTTTATAGTTTTTTATTGTGTTTGTTTTATTGTTAAGTGTTGTACATATGATGGTGGATTGTTGGAGGAGCGTGGAACTTTCTTAATTGCCATAATTACACTGTAGTTACTCTGCATTTGACTCTAAAGCCCTTGAATGTTGAAATATTCAATCTCAGCATACAGAACAAAGCAAACGTTTACCTAACTCAATCATTTATACATTAATGTGCCTATGCATTTCTTTGTCTGTCGATCCATTCCTCTGTGTCTGTGTTCTGTTTCTCTCAGCTCCAGGCTTTTTCTCCATGCCAACGAAGCAGGATAACATTCTGCTCGTAGGAGGGCTGGCTGAGCCGCGCTGTTCCTTTTCCATATTTATGACTGAGAGGTGTGCATGGAATTGCTTCCACACCCCCTCCCACTTTATGTCTTCTTATTCATCTTCCAACTATCTATCTATCCATCTGTCCATCCTCCCATAGTACCTGCTGATCTGTGGGTATTTCCTCTGAGCTGAAAGCACATTTGTGACAGTGAGTTGTTTCAGTTCTCAACAGCTTCCCACCTCTTTCTTTCATAATCTGACGGATCACTTTTAATCTCCTACAATCTGAGCTCAAGTGTTTCCCCCAGTGTGCTCTGCATCATGTTGTCTTATCTCTGGCTGCTGCTGCTGATGTGATCGCTTCTGAGACATTTATAGAAGCCTGCTTCTTATGATTTGTCTTTCATCTTTTTAAGCAAAGCTGTACCAGCCCTCCAAACGCAAAAGTGGATGTCCGAAAGTGAGATATGAAATTACAACATAGCTCAGTCAAGTGTTTCTCTTTCTAAATAAATAAATAAGCACAACCATTTGTCTGCTGGTGGACATTCTGCTTTTGCGGGAATATTTTCCAAAGAAATTAAAAGCATAAGTTAGTCAGGGCAGGCTTTTAGTTAGCAGACAGATCCAAAGGATATGTCATAAAACACATTGTTACATTTAATTGTTAGGGGGAGTATTACTGTCTCCCATATTTAGCCTGATCACAATTATCAAAACAAATATTGTTATTTTCCAAAGCCAATAAAACACATTTATACAAAATGTTTCTTTCAGCATGATGGTAAACAATTCTCGGAAGGAAACTTTATCCTCAATGCTTGTTATCTCCGGTTAACTCCAGAGCGTGAGAACTGCAGGAAGATGAAGATTTTGGGAGAGGGGGGGTGGAAGTAAGTGAGAGATCCAGTCCACTGTATATACATGCACCAGACACAAGTTTATTTTTTTGTGTTTTGGGGATAACTTCAATATCAAATGCAATGCAAATAAATCAATAAAAAATACAATAAATATCAAAGAGAGTGAGGATAAATGACTGAGAACCCAACACTCAAAAGTGATCTGTTCTATTTTGAAAATTCAGCTTTTTGAAAACCAACATGGCTCAGTTCAACATTTTGTTTCAAAACAAAACTCCTCATCTCTTCCCGACATGATGTGACATAAAGATGATTTGCTACCACTGTTTGTTCACTGTGATTGTTCGAGCAGAGAATGAATCCGTCTCTGGATTCAAATGAATGCCTCTGAAGGCAGTGTATATGCAGCAAGATAAAAACAAGTGTCCAGGTCCTTAACATCTGTCATTAAAGAATGTATAACGATAAGACATGTTTTCTGATTAATCAAAAATCCGAATTTAACAGATCATTTGGTATCTTTGTGTAGTAGACCTCATCACTTTTGAAGAACAAACCTCCTTTATGCCTAGTTAACATGCTGAAATCTTCAATTAACTTCACATAAAAAGCTAAAATAGTGCTTCTTTATGAACCTAAACAAGTGCTACTATATATTTTAGAATATCAAACTGTAAAACGTTCCTTAGCCCCCAAAAAAGGTCTAAAATGATATTTAAAAATCAAAACATTGGTAAACAAGATTGAATGCACCACCTCTATCTTCAATTGCTCTAATCCTAATGTGATGGGGATATTAAGATGTCCTGTAGCTGACTGTCTTGTGGAGATTGCTGCAGAATAGTTGGTGATGTGGGGTACTTTATATGCACATAAACATAGTTATTTTAAAAGTTTTCATTTTCTTTGCTGATTGGCTTGAGGGTTAATGACCAATCAAAGAGAAGGAAAAGAAACGAGAACAAAGCCCACACATAATCAAAGCGAGTGAAAAGCAAAACACACTCTTAACATAATGAGATGGAAAGCTGAAACACATCTCAATTAAACACAACAGATAGACAGTAGAGTTCTGATGATGACCTTTCACCCTTCGATGCCTTTGCTGCATTCAGACTCACACAATATATAAGACTTAAACTAGAAAATGCTTTAAAAAAAATGCAGTTAGTCTGAGAAGCTCATGGAAAAGTGGAGTTCTTTATTCTGTGTTGTATGTTCATTCAATCAAAACAGGTTATCATTATAACCGTTTTAGTTTCTATTTATACAGTATGTAGAATAACGTAACATGATGTTATAATAACGTCACTTCTCAGCCCTTGAAACTGAAACAATTTTGAGAGAAAAAATAAATGAATTATAATAATAATCATATCCATATACGTTGGATGATTAGTCAACTAATCGCCTGAATTGACGACTATAATTCCAATAGAAAAATCTTTAGTCGAGGGAAGCCTTACTTGTATGTGGTCCCAATGCACACCTCTACAAACACATACAGAGACACAAACACACTGTGGCTGACAGTAGCAGGTGTCTAGCGAGCTGTATTAGCTTTGAGTATTCCCCGGCTCCTCTCCCTCTGTGTCTCTGTCCCTCCGTCTTGTTCAAAGCTGCATCTCATTGTGTGAAGTTGATTATGATAATGGAAGGGTGATTGTCACAACGTATAAAAAAAACCCTCTGCTGTAATTGTTCATCAGTGAGCAATAATTTTCAACTTGATTTCAAACGGCTGGTGACTGCGCACACACACACACACACACACACACACGCACAGAGGTACTCTCACATGCACTCCAGCTGTGGTAGAGAGGTGACTGTAATAGTTTCAGCAGCAGTGAATGACCTCACGTGACCCCTGAGGTTGTCATGGCAGTGTCAGCCTTGTTCCCACGTCAATAGAACACTGTTCCATTTCTGAGCGACATCATTTATTCATGAAACCTTCATTTACAGGCTCACTCTGTGAGAGATTTTTTAAATCTCTTAACACGACAGCAAGAAGGTGGATACAGAGCGAGGGGGTGTTTCTCTGTGAGGATCTTTACGTGTGCGTTTGTTTGTGTGTGTGAAAAAAAAGTTGAAAAAAGGGCGGCAAAAAGTACATTCCTGTAGAGAGGTAGGTAAGGGTTGTTGGTGGTGGTGGTGGTGGTGGTGGTGGTGGGGGGGTGAGCTATTTCTATCTTTGTAAGTAATGCACTTCAGAGCCTCAGCCTTATTAGGACAGCTTACTCTGTGCAAGGATGAGAATGTGGGAGGGAAGACCACAACAAGTAAACAATGCTGTTCGAGCAGGCCTGTCCACCAAAAACTGATTTGTTGTTTAATTCGAAAACACAGAATAAACATTATGACCTCATAGAGAAAAAGAAGAAGCACATTACAGATAATGTCATAAACATGCCATCAGTGTAGGATATGATCCTGGGCATGATTCATTCTACATTCAATAATAGATATGAGAAAACTAATTGCTGATCTAACTTTTTAACCAATGTATTATTAAAATATAATTCACAGGCTTTCATTTCAACCTTAATGAGCTTAAAGTGAAGGCCCTGCACATTAGGTGATTAATATTAAAACAATAATATATCATAACGCCCAAAATGCGACCCGGCCTACCTGAGATATTATAGTGTGCGCTTGTGATAACCTTGTGTGTGTCTGCCCCCTGTCACTATCTTAGGCGCCTGAAGTCTGAAGGAAAGCATCTGGTTTCTGCATCTGGACACACACACACACACACACACAGTTTGGATGTGTGTCATAGAGTCAGTGAGCGGACACCAAGAAGGTTATCTGTGATCAAAGCCTGTAGTTATTGCATGCAGGCCCACACGCACGCATGCACGCACACACGCACGCACACACACACACACACACACTTGTCCCACTTTGTTTCTTTGTCTGTTGTACACACACAGCACATGATGAAGCAGTAGATGTGTTCTGCAGTGATTGGTAATCCAGAGACATGCTTGTAATGTCTTCACTGACTTCCAGTCTCTTGCTTTGGCTTTGACTGACATTTTAACTATATGCATACGGATCATGATAAAGAAATGGTCTGATAATTCTGTTTAATTAAAACCAAATTAGTTGTAGGACTACAGACATCAACACTGCATTGTCACGAGGCATACAAATGTATCATTGTTCCTACATACAAACATTTGTATGGTTGATAGCGACCATAATGATGTGTGCATTCACTGAGGGCTTATTGACTGTTGAAGGTGGCACAATAACATGTGGTTGACTGATCGTTTCCATCAACTCCTAACTGGATCACCTCCAACAGTCCTCAGCACTCAAGTTAGGCTGGCAGTGTGCTGACGATTCAAAGATTTAAAGGTTTCATCGTCATGACAAATAAGAGATTTTAAATTTCCCGTCTGCGGGACCAATAAAGGGATTCTGATTCCGAGAAACCTTAGGCGTCTTTGAGCATTAGGAATAGCGCTATAAATCTTATGTATTATTATTATTTTATAAACAACTTTGGTGCAAATATGTAATGTATGAAAACCTTAGATCGCAGATTCCTCAACAGTGCAAGAAAAAAAAATATATATGTAAAAAAACAACAATAAAAATAGTGCAAGCTCAAATGTGTAATAGTCTTATGGCCTTTAGGACGAAACTGTCCCTGAGTCCGGTGGTTTTAGTCCTGATGCTGCGGTACCGCCTGCAGACAGCATGTAGACGCCAAACTTTTTAATACAAATTATATTTTACTGGTATTATTATTATTATCAATATTTTTGCTTAATATCTATTTACTTTAAAAAAGCTTTTCGAAGATGTTCAAACCAATTATTGGTGTGGCCTACGTGAAGTGATATACAGCAGAAAAAGCTGTTGTTAGTTTCAGTTGCAGAAGAAGTCTTATCTTAGCATCTCTCAGCACCTCCCATGTGAATCTCATTACAAAGTCCTGCATCCCTCCATCTGTTATTCTGGCCTTCTTTTCCTCTTGTTTATTCCTTCTCTTGTTACTTTTCATTCTGACTACCTATCTAAGGGATTCATATGAGTATTTATTAACTACAAAAGCAATATGTAGCAACATTCAATGTGACACTCTATTAAAAGATGACTATCACATTGTCTAGCTCACAATCAATAGTTACAAAAGTAAGAGAATCAATGCAGCAGTGAAGCATATTGCTGGCACAATTTTCTGCTATTGCAGGACAACAAATTACTCAATATTAAATGGCACTGTTATTGCTTTATTTACAGAAAAACATCACGGTATTTTATCGCAAATCCTTCTCATTATACCAATAAAAGCTTGATTTGTTGTAAGAACATTTCTTGTTTTATGATAAGTTAAAGGGGCTAGCCACGTAGAGGCAGAAGTGGAAGTACTTGAAGATAATCATGACCTTTCACCTCTTTTAGCATTATTTACTGGAGAAGAATTTGTTGAAGCTATAAACTTAACTCCTCTACTTTTGTTAAACAGAGCAGGGCAGCCTTACATTTCTTCTATTTAACCAATCTGATATTAAGTTAATATATATATATATATAGTGTATGTTCATTAGGAGGATCATAGGATGCTAATAAGATTTTAACAAGTGATACATTTATTTATGAATGAGGACATTTTATATACTAACAAAAGTTAAGGATTTGTTAGAACCGCTGAATACCCACTGTGCACATAACTCAGGCATTTCACAAGGGTTTGTACGTGTGGAATGTTATTGTGATAATGTATGGATGTGCGGATGAATGGGTCTGTTTCTGTGTGAGTGTCCCTCCCTGAGAAACCACAGGGACCAATGACAGGCCTTTGTGGAGCAATTTGATGATATGAGGATGTTCTAGTGGGAGGCTGAGAGCTAATTAAAGCAGGGGAGTGTGTAACATGTACACTGAAGCGGGACAGATTTAAATATCTGCAGTGGCTTTGTGATTTATTTATGATGGCTTGGGACACGAGGTGTTGGTTTCCTGCCTGGTGGGTCACAACCTGAAAAGCTTATTGATATGATTCAGTGAGCATCAAGTCCCAGGGTACAATGGTATGCATCTAGCAGAAACTGAAAACCATTACAATATGCACTGATACCATATCGCTGAAAAGAGAAAGGGAAGTATCACATAAACTAAGCCTTCCTTTTTCATCACTAGAACTTATGGTATCCCTGTATAACATGCAGGCCAAGGTGTAGGGCTCAAGGAAACATGTGGTACATGCCACTTGATAGGCTAAATGAGATTCCCCCCATATGGGCTTTACCATTGTCTTTCTCAGAGGCAGAACAATCTCAAATATATAGAGTAGTGGACAATAAAGATGTGCTATTGTTTATTTGTTGGAACCATTAATAGGACACCATCTGCATCCACTTTGATTGAGCACCTGCCAATGATTATTGAGAGTCTCAATAGATTTGTGAAGTGAGCGTACATCTTGCAGGAAACCTTCCTGAATGGTAGCTGCTGAGTTTCTGCCAGGATTTGGAAGCACAGTTTGGTGCCTTTCTTGCAGTGAGTGTCATGGTTTGCGCAGGGAGATGAAAACAGAAATAACAGAGTGCAGGTTCTGCTTAGTTCATTATGTCCCTAATTCCTGAGCCGCTAAGGATGCTAACTACCTGTCTGCAGACATCAGGAAAATGTCCAGTCAAACAAAGAAACAAACAGCAGGAGCATTGGTGTGGAAACATACCTGTTTTATCTGTCTTACGTATGGAACAATATATGAAGTAATGGCTCAGCGCAGAATAGGCCTACAGGGACTTTTTTAAGATCATTGTACCAGAGGGAGCTCTCACGTCACCTAATGTCCATGTTGTAACTTAATAGCTTACAGTTTAAGATTAACGATTTAATTTGTTTTATTGATTTAATTCATAGAAAGCTGCTAAAGGTTGTATTACTATTTACAGTTAAAAGGAGAGTTAAACATAATTACATTTCATTTGTGTTCTATCTGACTGATAGTCTAGACGGATTTCAGAAAAAAGGCCTTTTATAAGAAGTAAGGAGCATTTATGGGTACAAGTCGGGAACCGGCCTACCTTACATATTTCAAGGGTGCTGAGTCCAAAAAAACCGGTACCCGGGTGAAATTTTGAGGTTTTGACCTTCTAATTTGCATATTAAAATGGCCGCCAAATTGCCCATCTTGCACAGTTATTGGACCATTTCCTCCTAGTTTTTTTTGTAAGTAGGCAATCAAGATGAGGAAATTAAGTTTCTAGATCGATAGTCAAGGGTCAAACAAGGATATAGTGGAGGCTCAGTGCCTTTTTTATGTATATATATATGCAAAATACCAACTTTTAAGGTGAAATTAAGCATTATTTGTGTCATTTTTTAAGGCCGACATAAATATTAAATAAAAGTTACTCTGAAATTTTCCCTGTTGATATGACATATGATGTACACCATATTATATGATAACAAAGAAAAAAATCCATTGCAAGTTGTCTGAGATTTCATGTTTTTTTTTTTTTTTTTTTTTTGCAAATTAAGCATTTGTTCTCTAAATTCTAAGACGGGAAAAACCCAGGTGAATAGGGAAAAATATTCAAAAAGAGACCACCATGAAACGTACCAAGTTGAATATTTAGATCAGTACATAGCATGGTCAGTCCCATCGCTGAGGACCCTTTGCCTGAGGTGAATTAACAGCAAAGAGGATCGTAACAGTTTCACACGCTTTGGTAAGTTTCCTGCTTTTTGATTTTTTTAGACAAAAAATGTCAATATTCCTTAGTTATTGATTGAGCTTGTTAACCCTATTTATCCAAAATGATACTTTTTCAACCATAGTGGGTCAAAATTGTGTATTTCAATGATATTGAGATGGCTAGCAACTGGGAGAAAACTAGCTAACAGTTAGCTAACAGTTTTGGAGGGGAAAAAAACAGCTAGCTAGTTTTTTTTTCTTCCAGTTGTGCCCTAAAGATGACCACCTCTGTTGATACAAGTTTATTTCTTATAATTCCAACCCAAACATAGCCCTGTGGCAGCATAAATCCCCCTACTTTCTAGCTAGCTAGCTAGCTAACAAGCTATCATAGGGCAATGGATGCTGGGGAGTGACTGCTGTGACAGGGCTAGATTTGGGGGGAGGAATTATCAAAAATACATGTGTCAACAGAGGTGGTATATCCTCAAAGGGCCATACCAGTTATGAAACATTCATGTAACATTAGGGGTGGGAGAAAAAATCGATTCACATATACATCACGATATCTTTTTTGACGATTTTTAAATAGATCTTTTTCTTCACAGACATAGTCTGTCCTGAGGCTATTGAACTTCCCGACATGTCATCTTGTCTCATCATAGATGGACAGGCACTTGTGGTTGCCCTTGGAAAGCCAGACAAAGCAGTAACATTTGGGGATCTGGCCGACACATTTGTCAGAGCAGTGTTGAAAGCAGGATGTTACTATAAAAGGATAGACGTTGTGTTTGACAGATACAGAGAAGAGACCATCAAGGGTGCTACCAGGACACGACGCACAAAAGCAGCTCAACCAATCAGACGACTTGTTGAGGGTCGTGATGTGCCTCTTCCAAAAAACTGGACCAATTTCCTGTCCCTCCCTGACAACAAAGCTGATCTTGCCAATCTACTCTCTGAAGAACTATGTGCTCAGGCACCGGATGATAAAGAGATAGTAGTTGCTGGTGGGTTCAGAGACGGAGGTTAGGTCATCAAAAGCAACAACCAACCTGACTCATCTGAGAGCCACACACGAAGAGGCAGATACCCGATTGGTATTACATGCAGTGCACTGCCAGTCAGACACAGTAGTCGTGTCATCTAGAGACACTGATGTACTTGTGATTCTCGTTTCCCATTTCCCACACGTAGCATGTAAAAAACTCTGGCTGTTGTCTGGTACCACAAGGAAGCCACAATATATACCAATTGATGCTGTTTTTAACAAACTGCCAAAGGATTCAGCACCAAGCCTTGTAGCATTTCATGCACTAACTGGTTGTGATACCACATCATACATTGCAAGTCACACCAAAAGTACATCATGGAAAGTCTGGAAAATGCACCATCAATTGCTCAGCAACCTCGGAATTGGTGATCTCACGGAGGAGACTCAAAGATCTTCAGAGGCTTTTGTCTGCAGAATATATGATGTGCATAAAACAGACTCTGTTGATGCAGCAAGGCATATACTTTTCTCCAGGACAGGTAAACCAGAAGCAATGCCGCCTACAAGCGATGCGCTCCACTTCCATCTGCTGAGAGTACACTACCAGGCAATGGTTTGGAGAAATGCTCACTATGCCACACCTGAGCTTCCTTCACCCTTGGACATGGGATGGAAAGATGGTGATTCAGGACTACAGCCCATTCTTATGTCACAGAACCCAATACCTGAAAGTTGCCTGGAAATGATCAGGTGTGCCTGTAAAAAACAATGCACAACACGCCAGTGCAAATGCCGAAAATCGGGGCTGTTATGCACTGCAATGTGTACATGTCAGAGTGATGACCAATGTCCTTGTTTAAATGTGGAGTTGTAGTCCTCAAGCATACCAAGGCAATGGGTAACCAAAGAACTTGGAAAAGGACTGCAGAAAGAAATACTAATCAAAATGAAATTCCAAAGACAAATGGCACACAAGCAAACTAGAAAGGTATAAAAACAATTTACCAAAACAAGTGACCTATGGAACTTACAGAAGACAGATGAAAGCAAAGCAATTCAGCTAGAAACATGAAAGAAAATATACAGAAACAAGATGTGATCTGTAGAACTGTTCAAGGGAAGTTTCATGTTTTTTTTTTCCCTATTCACTTGGGTTTTTCGATGTTTGAATTAAGAGCATTATGCTTTGTTTGCATAAAAAAATGAATTCTCAGACAACTTGCAATGGTGTTTTTCTTAGTTATTATGTAATATGGAATACATCACATATCATATATACACTGGGAACATTTAAGAGTGATATTGACTGAATATTTATGTCGGCCTTAAAAAATGACACAAATAATGCTTAATTTCACCTTAAAAGTTGGTATTTTGCATATATATATACATAAAAAAGGCACTGAGCCTCCACTATATCCTTGCTCTGACCCCAGACTATAGATCTAGACACTTAATTCATCATCTTTGATTGCCTACTTACAAAAAAACTTGGGGAAAATGGTCCAACGACTGAGCAAGATAGGGAGTTTGGCGGCCATTTTGATATGCAAATTAGAAGGTCAAAAACTCAAAATTTCGCTCGGGTACCGGTTTTTTTTTGGATTCAGCACCCTTGAAATATGTAAAGTAGGCCGGTTCCCAACTTGTACCCATAAATGCTCCTTACATTCACTTTTTGGGTACATCCCGTCTAGTCTATGATGTTGATTTGAGATATGTTTTCTGTTCTATTGCCTAACAAAGGGTTAAGAAACTGAACTACCAGAATGCTTAGCAGCTGAAACCAGGAAGTGTTACGAACGTTTTTTCATTGTGAGTGAAAAGTGCCACGTGTATGCGACTGACTAGTGAATACATTAGCAACATGATTATTTATGGTGTCGTGTTTGCTGGACGTGTAATGTACGTCTACTGATTTCTCTACATAAAGAAGCCTTTGTTTTCATATCCGACATCCTGCCGTTTATTTGGAGGTAGTTAATCTACAGTCCAAGTAGAAATAAACAAAATAGAGACTGACGTGGAGCACATTGTGCTGATAGGGAACAACCAGTCTGGATAGGAAAATGGTTGTGAAGACGTGATCAACACAAGGTGTCTTCTTCAGTGAGAACCAGAGGTGAGATTTGAACCTTCAGGTTTAATCTGTCAACAGTAGTAAGTTAGCAACTGTTAGTATCAAGGGGCAGATTGTTCACCTTTGCTTTGCAACACTGTCACTTACTCCAGCTTGTCTTTCTCATTGGCTTTGTGGTATCACTCAAAGGTCCCCTTCCAGATTTAACCTCCAAAATATCTAAAACAATAATAAGTATTAAATTATTGGGGCCGCTTTGATTGGTCATCAAGGTATTTGGGGTGCTGGATTTGATTTGTAAACCCCTGACATTACCAGATAATCTGGGCCAAATGTCGATACCGACCAAGTGATTCTCCTCCCATTGCCGGGATGGCTGAATCGGCTTAAAACTCCGGCACAGCTTAAAGGTCCCCTATTACGCAAAATGCACTTTTTGCTGTCTTTTATACATAAAGATGTGTCCCCGGTGTGTAAGGAGACTCACAAAGTGTCAGCAAATACAACCCCCTCTCTTTTCCTCCTTACCCACATCTCTAAAAACTGGGGTACAAACGAGCTGATCCAGATTTGCTGCCGATATGATGTGATATCGGAAATGTGGGCTGGCTTTACATTGAACTCCTGGAAACGTCCCACCCCCTCGACACGTCCCAACCTATAATCCCCCATATATAGTCGCGAGCTGAATCCCCTCCGCAGCACCTCTGTGTGTCTGTGTGTTCATCAGGTTGTCTACAGGAGGGACTTAGAGTTGTTGAAATATATATAATACCTATAATGGTTTCAGGTTTCAAGGTTTCAAGGTTTTATTGGTCATATGCACAGCATATACAACGTATATGTTGGCGATGAAAATCTTATATCCCATGCTCCTCCAACAACTCCACATACATGGTGCAAAGAAGGTAAATAAAATAGTGCAAAAAGAGAGAAGAATATTTACAATAACAACAATAAAGATTTAAGGATGTGAAATATATACATATGTGGAATACATTGAAAGTATTTAAACACTTTACACTGTTGAATGAGGAGGTATGGACAGATGCATATATTACGTATAACAGATGTATATGGCAGATATGTATAATATATAGATATGTGTACTATAAACAGATATGTATGGCAGATGTGTATAATATATATATAAATGTATATATATATATATATATATTATATATATATATGTACTATAAACAGATGTGAGTAGACATCCACAGAGCTCAGGAGTTCAGCAGTCTTATAGCCTGTGGTATAAAACTGTCTCTGAGTCTGGTGGTCTTGGTCAGGATGCTGCGGTACCGTCTGCCAGACGGCAGCAGACAGAACAGATTGTTGCTGGGGTGATGGGGGTCCTTTATTATCCTACCGGCCTTCTTCCTACACCGCTGGGTGTAGAGGTCCTCCATGGATGGCAGCTCCGTCCTGGTGATGTGCTGAGCAGTTTTCACCACCCTCTGTAGAGTCTTACGGTTGAGGGCGGTGCAACTGCCATACCAGGCGGGTTGCAGCCAGTCAGGATACTCTCGGTGGTGCACCTGTAGAAGCTGCAGAGTATCCTGGAGTCCATGTTGAACTTCCGCAGCCTGCGGAGGAAGAAGAGCCGCTGTCGAGCCGTCTTGGATATGAACCTGGTGTGATGTGTCCATGTCAGGTCCTCACTGATGTTTACCCCGAGGAACCTGAAGCTGCTGACTCTCTCCACAGGAGTCCCGTCAATGGTGATGGGTGTGTGTGCCTCTCTCTGCCTCTTCCTGTAGTCCACAATCAGCTCCTTTGTTTTGCTGACATTGAGATGGAGGTTGTTGTACTGGCACCAAGATGTCAGGGCTCTGACCTCCTCTCTGTACGCCATCTCGTTGCCGTCTGTGATCAGGCCGATGACGGTCGAGTCGCCAGCAAACTTGATGATGGTGTTGGAGCTGTGTGTGGCCACGCAGTCGTGCGTGAACAGGGAGTAGAGGAGAGGGCTGAGCACACAACCCTGAGGGGCTCCGGTGTTGAGGGTCAAGGTGGAGGATGTGATGTTCCCTATATGTCTCTGTTAGAATGGTAACCACTGAGAAGTGTTTCAGAAATAATGCTGGATGTGGTTTGGAACATAATATGTGGTTTAATCTTGGCAGCGTTTAGCTGAGTTTCTCCGTTAGAAACGTCTCTCTTCAGACAGAGAGAGCATGACGCTCCAAAGGGGTGTGGCCAGCTTCAGCTCAGCTCAAATTTAAAGCTACAGTCACAGAATCAGCACTTACGAAAACGGGGCTGACACAGAGGGATAGCGGACATGCTAAAATGCATGATCTGTTTGGTATTTTGAGCAAAAAAATGTCAGACATGTTTTGTTTATATATTTGAGACCTATAATATATGCCATAAAAGAGCACACAAGGAGACCTTTAACACAACTAAAATAATTCAGTAGTGAAAGCTGATTGACTAACAGCTTTGGGTTAGGGTTATACAAAAACACATTGTGTCAAAAAGACCTCTATATACATCTTTTTCCAGAAAAAGAGACAAACAAAGAAATCAATGGGCCCTTATGAACAGAGCCAGGTTTAGGGTGGTCCAGCTGGCATTTCACTGCACATCATTTCAACCATTCACACATCCATACATCTATCCATCCATGAAAACCAATGAAGTGCTCTAGCTATGCTTCGTTGGGCTAAAAGGCTACAATGTTGTTGCTGACAGCTCTTGGTTCAAGCTGTCACTGCACTGCAGGGTCAGATGGATGCTACTTAAAGGTAGCAGCAACATGGAATATCCATTGGGGTTGAATGATATAGATCCATGTTGACCTATTTTCCATTAGAATTGAGATATGTTTTAATCATACATGAAGCACATTTCTGAGAGCTACTTTTTGTGACACATTGCACAAGTTTCTTTATATAAGACACTATTTCAAAGCACTGCCATTAAAAATGCCGCTCCCATAGATCCATTGACCAATACATGGCTCACCTGGCTACACAATTGCTTAATTGTTAACTCATCAATTAGATTGTAGGCACAGTTAACATAAGACAGGTGGTTACCACAGCAACAGCAAAAACAACAAGAATGGAAGCCAACATAGCAGCAAGAGGGCTGCTCGAGCCTTAACACTAACCCTAATCCTTAACAACTAATCCATTAAAATGCATGATGATTAAAACTGACACTAAGGGGGCAAAACCTCAGCCTGCATCTGCACAACTATAAGCACATTGACAGCCTCATATGCAAATTACACACCGTTTTTGGACAAACACTAAACTTGCTTCTCTGCATTAGACAGAGCATTCCAAAATGGAGTCAGTTCAGTTGCCATTTGGAGGCTCACTTTGAGAAGTGGTCTTAGACCTGCTGCTTATTGAAAGTGTCTTGAGAACATCTGTGGAATTAACTTGCCTTCCCTTGCCTTTCAAAATATGCTCCTATATAGCAGTTGATAAAACACAATGACAGTCGCAGTAATGTAGCCTCACCAGGTGTCAGCACTGAAGGTAGCATGTGAGTATATGTCTTCTCCACATCCACACATGTATTTCTATGTGTTAACAGTATGAACTTCATTCTATTTAAAACATTTCTTTTTTACATTTTCAGAGCAAAATGTAACCCTGAAAACGCACAAATAACTCAATTAGTTTGTTATAGGTATATTGCGATTAGTTTAGTAAAAGTGTTTCATATGCAACATATCTGAAGTGTTCTAGCTTTATTTTCAATTTCTGGTTACTTTTTTTAATCAAAATATTCTGTCACAAAAGAAGTGCATCATATTACATAAAAAGACACTTACACTGAATGCCCCACTAATGAGGGGGGGTTAAAGAAGGTTTTGGTTAAAGGAGAACTTTCTGTCTCCTACAAATTTTAAAACTGAAGAATAAATACAACTAATTCATTAGCATGTTGAATGTGGTACGAATAGGATCAAATAGTCATATAGACTGCGTGCAACAAATTGGCATGAAATTCAATCAGTCCCAGTTTCGAAACATCTGCTCACTAATGAAAAATGCTGTTAGCCCAAGCCCAGTATAATACCAACATGATCTGCCAATCCATTGACCTTGGCAAAAATGGCATCATGTGGAGCAAGGGCAAGTGAAAGAGCAAGGAAATAGAGAAGTGACCAACAGAAATGTCACTGCATCTGCTTTTGTTTCTCTACTGCAGCTCAGCAATCACATCACAAACTCCTGCTCCTCTGCTTGGCCCCTGGCTCAGCATTTGGCATACTGGTGTCTCTTGTGGTACTTTTTTTTAAACACATACAATTGCAAGGAGAGAACCAAATATATATTTCATCCATTGTCAGTATATTGCAGTATAAATACATCAGGGATGAGGGGACTAAATCACAGAGAGATGGAGGGATAGACAGATGGAACTAAAGTAAGATGTTGTGACAAGTCTATTTCACCCGCTCGCTGGGGAACAATGAAGCAAAACATCTCTATTTGTAACAGTGGTTGTAGACACACAGAAACACAGTTCAGCAACCTTACTAACACTAACTTTAACATCTAAACCACAGAATTCACCTGAAGCCAAACACATAATAATATACAGCATAAGTGATGAACGCAGTAATGAGCAGGACACTGTATGTGTTTATTTGTATATAATGGGTCTAAAGTACGTGTGTGTGTGTGTGTGTGTGTGTGTGTGTGTGTGTGTGTGTGTGTGTGTGTGTGTGTGTGTGTGTGTGTGTGTGTGTGTGTGTGTGTGTGTGTGTGTGTGTGTGTGTTAAAATCAACTCCATTTATCTGTTTTTCCCATTGTCTTCACCTGCTCATTTTGGTTAAGTGTCATCTGTAATTTCTAACAAAATATCCATCACATTATTACTTCTTCATCTTTGGAAAGTGTGAAATGTAGCCGGGCCGTACATTCTCTGCTTATTCTTAGAGAGCTCCATCTGTCACTCTTTACCTCTTCCTCGCTGCCCATCTCTCCATTTCCTGTGTCTGTGTGAGTAAAGCTAGGATCGCAGAAACAAATCTGTAGGCTGTGTGTGTGTGTACTTCTGTGTGTGTGTGTGTGTGTGTGTGTGTGTGTGTGTGTGTGTGTGTGTGTGTGTGTGTGTGTGTGTGTGTGTGTGTGTGTGTGTGTGTGTGTCCTAAATGATGTGTTAACCCATGATGTCTCAGTGTTTGGTGAGAATTATCATCATCATAGAGTGAGAAGATCGGTACAGACCAGGCTTGGAATTGCGTCATTTTAAGTGGAGCAAAGCGCTCGCAGCCCCACAGAAACATCATCTCACAAGTCAGAGCTGATTGGCTGTAAGTGTGTGTGCGAAAAGTGTAGTTATGCAGAGGAGACGAGAGGGCTTAGACTACATCACCAGCGGTAAATAATACAAACAGAACATGAAAGAAGTTGACCATCTACTGGAGCTTTGGTGAGCGAAAGTATAGTTTATGTATCGATGGATAGATTGCTATTGTAACCACGGTGACGAGTGCCTGTGTTTTCCTACAGTCTGATGTTTTCATGCTGAGGCATCACGGTTGTTGTTATTGTTAAGTTTTGCTTTGTGATAGCGCTCTTTACTCCATGTATTAAGGTACAAAACGCCTTCATATATCTAAGTTGTTCGTGCCCCACCAGTTTTGTACATATAAAAACGCCACTGGGTGAGGAGAAGGGAGGTTCCTAGAGAGAGAGAGAGATGGGGGACCCAGCTAACACACAACCAGACGGCAACGTTGCGTACAAGTCGCCATTTGGTCATGGCGTCATTACCTTCTGGCAACTTTGTGGCAACGCCACAACGTTGCCTACAGGAAGTTGCCATTAAGTAACCACATTACATTGCTGCAACGTAGTGGCTTTGTCATTTTGCTTGGTAGCGTGAGTGACGTTGCCACAACACATGCCTATAGGAAGTTGCCACCAAGTAATATAAATACGTTGCTGCAACATAGTGGTGTGGTAATTTGCTGACGTCCCCCTATGGTGCCGTTAATATCGTTACCGCGACGTAGTGGTGTGGTCACTTACTTACCTTGACGTCAAGCTTCAGAATAGGCTCAATGAAAATTCAATGCAGACACTGTTAATTGTGAAATTTCCCAAATAGATGGAGTTTAAAATTATTATTTTGTTAATATAGAATTGGAAAGTAAAAATTGCTGGAGGGTCATAGGAGAAGGAAAACCAACACATAGTATAATTATTTATTTTCACAGTACACTGTAAAAACTGGGATTGGGGTCAATTAATATTAAATAAATTATACAAAGTAAATTATACACAATAGTTTGTGTAGTTTGGAATAACATTAAGCTAAATTCATACAATTTTGAATGATTTATTAATTACATTTTACTTAATTTTGTTTGAATAAAATCAGCTGTGGATTACTGAGTGGAAATTAATGGTATATTTTTAGTAGCGTAAAAAATGCAAAATGGTGATAAATTCAACTCATTTGGAGGTCGTCAGTTCTACTGCCTACTGCCCCCAAGGCATTTTGCGCGGGCAGTTCATCATCTGCGTCTGCCACGCGTCACTTCGTGACTGCCAAGTTACCAAAGGTAAGACCTGCTTATTGTTGTTAATTAATGCACATTTTTTAAATCACTTTGCTGTTGCAGTTGAACATCGTTTTGCGTTATTCTAAGGTGCCAAACATGCCAACTTTACAGGCTAAACCGACTTTTCAAATGTAGCTAACGTTAGCACATCAAAATCAGTCACATTGACCCGAAGACACATTTTGAGATATAGGCCTACACACTGTTGGAAAGAGGGGATTCCTAGCTTTCTAATGAGATCAGCATTGCTTTTGTACTCCACATATTAAGCAAAATATGTCACATTATATAATGACTGTCACCGAGTCATCATTTTGAGAAAAAGGCCTTCAACGATTCCTCTTCTGTGGAATCCATCGATCTGATTGATTAATAGCTGCTAATATGATGAAAGAAGTAGGCCTGTGAGTATATACATGTGTGTTTGTGTATTTTTGCATTTGTGTGTTGTGTTTGTTTCCCGGGGAAACCCTCACAAGAAACACTGGCTGTTGTTATCCCACTGTGCGTTACGTTACTCCGTTCTCCGCTTGTAAGTATGCCTTTACAAGCTTCAAAGTTATATTCATCATCAGAATTTGCGGAAACAAATTTAATATTCTGAAAGCCAAGACTTTGTTTATTTGAAATCAGATGAAAACGAACTGTCATGGACCCTGCCGTGTTATCTATGATTACTATACGCCTTACATTCATATTTCAGCGGGAGGGAGGGAGGGAGGGAGAGCGGCGCTGCGGAAGAGCCCAGTGCGAGTAACGGGTGCCTGTCATTTTACATATTCTGAAAGCCAAGACTTTGTTTATTTCAAATCAAACAAAACACCGGAACCCCGAAAACGAGCTTTTCTTCAGGTAATCCACGTTTATTTTGAAATGAGCCGTTGTGACTTCCGACTGATTTCGATAGAGCGGCTCACATATCTCGGCGGGCATGCATAAAAGTAGCTTTAACTCGTGTTTATGAGGCAACTTAGTAATTGAAATGTACTTAAACAAGATCCTAAACCTCTTCTGCCCCACACCTCTGTACCTATACACGGATTTGTTCTTATTGTTCGCTTGTGGTTAAAGACCAAGAGATATCACTAACAAATCTCCGTTGCAATACAATAGCTTTATGTTTGGTTTAATCCAGGTTTAGTGTTTTTTGGCCGATGAAATTAACATCACATTAACTGTTTTTGTTTGGTTCGCTTAACAATTAAATCCCGAACAGGTTTACTTGGCAACTACGTATTCTAGAGCTAGTTGACAGACAGCCGGCCAAAAAATACTGCCGGGTTAATAAATTGATAAACTATCCAAACGCTAAAAAGTTAAACTTAAATAAATTACGGGCTAAGAATAAGAAATAGGTTACAACTAATAAATAAGATGCCAGCCAGTCACAGTGAAGAACAAGCCTGGATGCACTCAACAGGCAGGCTGTCAACTGTCTCCGCATTGAATGTCGGGCCAGACACAAAGTCTGGCGTAACTTCAGCTATTGGCATAATCCTATTTCAGTTTTGACTGAATGTAAAATGACATTTGACTGAATGTAAAATGAATAGAAATGCATTCACCTGTTCTCTTCTCTTTGGTCTTCACAGGGTCGGATGGAACGGCACGTGGAAGATCCCCAAAATTGAAATTCCCCTTTATGTTGAAATAAAACTATAATAAATGGATATTTGTTAGTGTTCAGCTGTCTTTTCTTTTGAATAGGCTTGGGGTCAACATTAACTACAGCAACCAGCCAAAATGCAGGTAAAATATGAACGTGATACTAGATGTTTGGGGTTCTAGAGCAAATGAGGACTGCAACATGCAGATCCGCCCTAATGGCGACGTTATGGCAACATTTGTCAAGGAGGTTGCTACAATGTCGCCAGTATGTGTTTTGGTTGCCGCGATGTCGCCAGGACGTGGCGGTTACAGATGAGCAACGTCGCCAAGATATGTTGCGGCAACGTTATCGCGTCTTTCACCTGCACGTGGCAGCAACATATGTTTGGTCATAAAGTTACGTAGCTGCAACGTAGCAGCTACGTAACTGTGTTAGCTGGGTAATGCTAATGGAAGAACTAATGGTATATGTGTGTGTGTGATAATTAACGTTCTTTGTTGTTTTTCCGTGGTTACGGACGACAGTAACCTGTCTCAGAAGTGAATAAACTCACGGACAAAAAGAGACACGAGGCCTCCTTGTATTCTTATAGCGAGACGCTGCAATGATGATTGAATGATGCGATGATGACATGTGAGGTGCGCGCAACCAATCCAAGCTACAAGGACTAATGCAGTTCAGAGCCCAGACCACCGCTCTGACACTTTTAAAGCAACTTCGAGATTTTAACAGTATCAGGGCACAACCGACATGGTGGCCGTAGGACGTACAATTATTTTCGGGGCATCACGGCCAGACCGAGGGGCAATGAAGGCCATGCCGTCATGGCCGCCGTGAAATTCCCACCCTGGTACAGACAGAGACAGAACTATTCATCTTCACTTCTCAATGAGCATTTAAAAATGAGATACACAAAGGTGTCAATCGGAAACAAACATAACTTAGAAAGAAATGAAAAGTGTTTGTCCCATTGGTTCCAAACTCGATAACCAGGCCACATACAGCATGAACTCTGCACGTATATTTACATGTGTAGTTGGTGTCACTCAGTCAATGCAGAAATGCATTCACTAGAATCTCCTATTAAACGTGTTTTGATATGACTCAAAAACAACATGAATGAAAACAGCACCAATTATCTGCATTGAAAAGATGAACATATTGTGTGCAGTGAGTGAACACCCGTAGTCATCAAAGTATGACTAAATGGATTTTAAATCCTGATTAAAACATTGATGATTTGAGCAGATTTGTTCCACATAGAGAGCCTGCTGACACTGGACTGCAGATGTATGTACAGTATGTGTAACGTCGACAATTCAGGAAGAAAGCATTAGTCACCAGCTGTATCCTGTTGATTATTCCATATCAAGTAAGAGTTTATGGTTTTACCTATGTGTAATGCGTCGTCGGATTTTTCTTTTTATGATCTGTGAGCTGTTGTCAAACAGTGTCTACAATGAAAGAAGCTAAAGAAACCTTCCCCACTCACTTTTTACTGTGCAATCAACCAACATCAGTACGCATTAGTAAAATATTCAATCAATGCAATTTGCGATTAGCATCCAAATTAGTAATTAAACGTACAATTACGTCAAAAATATTTTAAAGAGACCGTGCTAATAACTAGCTGGATTCTCATCACCAGAGGGCTCTGATTGCTGGATTCTAGGAGGGCTCGCCTTTTGTTCTCTGTAATGAACATGCTGTGTTGAATAGAATGAAAAACAGTATAGATCTACAAATAATTACAACAATCAAGTTCAAGAGTCCCAGCAAGGACACAAACCAACACAGGAACACATAAAAGAGCGTATTAGGTTCTCAGTGACAAGTGGAATAAGGTCCAAGTGTCAACTCTAAACTGACTGTGAGGACAAATATGTGTTGGACAGATGAAGTAAACACTGTGCAGTGCAAGCATTACACAGGCATGCACACACACCGTCAAAGGATAACCACAACCAGAGCTAGCTAGAAATATAAATTGTACACTTCTTATTTATACAAGCAAGGAAAGCACAAAGATAATGAAGCCACCATTATAACCTAACAAATACAATATATTCGTCAGACGAAGAAAAAACATGGTCCATTAAATTCAATTCATCCTGAATAAACACCAGAAGAATATGCAACACAGCGCAAGTTAACCGTGAAAACACCATCTAATATGTGAACGACTGCAGAAAGCTGACTGTTTATTCAGATGAGCGTGGTTTTTCTGTAGGAAGCATCCACAGTTAGCTGTGCACTCAACCAGTAAGGATGAGAAGGAGGTAATAATTACAGGAACGCACCGGAGGAAATCTAATTATCTTGTCTGAAGAACACAGTAGAGATAACATTCATTAAACAAAAATCAATTCATCAAAATATTATTTTTAAATCAACTGATACAGTATGTAGTCTCATGAATGTACATGATCATAATACATGTATTTTAACAGGAGTCCTAGGTATGATTAACCTGATGTGTGCAGGTGTGCATGAGTCTCAATAGTGTGTGTGTGTGTGTGTGTGTGTGTGTGTGTGTGTGTGTGTGTGTGTGTGTGTGTGTGTGTGTGTGTTTAAATAAATCTATATTCTGTACAACCAAATAAATAACTGGATAAATGTTTAAAGATTGGGTACATCTACATGACTGTAAACCATTAACAAATATCTCTCTGAAATAAGTTTTCCTGCTCCCTTTTTTGTCTGTCAAACATTACTGTAACCGTACGTTCTTTTTCAGACTTCAAAAAACTTGAAAAACCTCTACCTGAAATGATCTTCAGTCTAAAAGTGTGCTTCTCTTCTCCCCTCAGCCAGTATGTGTGGCACATTAGATATTTGAGCTTGTGTGGTAAAATGTTGTGTCCAGCTCCTTGCTAAGACTCAAGATGGATTGAAAGATTGCGCCTCTTCTTTGAAGACCCCGGGGCTTCTTTTAGATTAGCATCATCAGAAGATAATTAGTTTACTTCAGGATTCCCGTTGCTTTCAGGAAAAATCGCAAGAGCAGATTGTGGTCTGCGCAGAACCAGGCCAAATAAAGGCAGAACAGCACCAGTGTGTGTGTGTGTTTGTGTGTGTGTGTGTGTGTGAATGTGTGTGTGTGTGTGTGTGTGTGTGTGTGTGTGTGTGTGTGTGTGTGTGTGTGTGTGTGTGTGTGTGTGTGTGTGTGTGTGTGTGTGTGTGTGTGTGTGTGTGTGTGTGTGAAAGAGAGAGAGAGAAAAAGACAACATGACAGAGACAGAAAGAGGGTTGTGACTAACACCTAAAGAGTGGATCCTTCATTTCTTCCACAATATTTCCTGGTTGGTTTATTGGTCTTTCCGGAACCACATGGGCCGCCTCCCTTTAACCACTTGATTGTTTTGTATGTTCCCTCAGGGCCAAACTAACGGCCCAATTCTAAAAAGTTACGAGAGACAAAAGTGGATTGGGGGTAACAGCCAACCTTTAGAAATTCAATCAAAACCTTAAATGTTCTCTAAGGAAGAATTTAAAGTAAAGGAAATAGTAGACGACCTGTCTGTGTATTTTATAGTTTTTGCTGTTGTGTCATAAAAACAAGTAATAATGTTTGTTGACCCTGATCCTCATTGTGCTCCAACTTATAAAACATGGCAACACATGACCAGCACCACATGTTAGCAGGGCAGCTCTTAATTCACCTCGGAGGCCATGATATTGATATTTGAGACACTTTAAAGGAAAAGAAGCTTTGGGCTTCTTACAGAAGTAAATGAAAGGTTGGAATCTTAATCATCCATCCATCTTCTACCGCTTATCCTAGTCGGGTTGCGGAGGTAGCAGTTCCGTTAAATGCATCTTTAATCATGCAATTCATAAATAACATAAAGGCATTCTTTAGATGGATCCTAAAGGAACATTTCTGATACACAATGATGGCGGGATCTTTATCTGCTACATTGCAGAAATCTCCACAGAGAGGTCTGGGTTTACTGTATATAGCAAATAGCTATTCCACCATCCTACACACACTGCCATCACAGGACGGTTCTCCACTTATTAACGACCACATCAACCCAAGCTGAAAGCAATGTGTCTCTGCACTCAGGTAAACAAATGATGAACCTTTGCAAATAGCTTATACACCCACATACATTCTCACTCCAATTTACATTCCATTGGACAATAGATTATTCAGGCCAAAGGCAGTCAGTTAACATTGCAGCAGAACAGTGTGTGAGGGGTGTAACATTAATTGCCCTGACTTCCTAAAGCTGTTTTGGTTCAGCCTAATCAGACAACAATGAATATTAGGAGACTTGTTTATGTCTCGAAGACAGAATTATGCTGCTCACACAGCCGGTCCAACACTGCCGACACACCAGAGTGTATGACCGGAGCTCCTCCACATTACACCATCAGATCATGGCTATAGGAAGGGTATGCTCATCTGGCTATCTGCTGGAGCTACTTATTGCCACTGCATGAACAGTGATGTTAGTCAGCAGTAAAGCTCAGTTTGTTTCCATGATAGAAAAAGCAAGTGACAACAATATTGCACTTTGCATTATTGGTAGTTATATTAACATGCATTCATTGTGTCTCTCTCTCTCACACAGGTGAACACCGAAAGGCTTCTGTTTTAGTGAGAAAAAATTATAACAAATATGTTAACCTGATGTCCCAAACAATAGGACATGGTCTGTTCACAAGGCTATGATTTACAGCAGAGCGAGCTATTGTGTAGAATTAACGGGCCACTAAAATGTATATTATACCTCATACTACATTTCAGGTGTGACGAGCTTCCCATCAATATCAGGACAGCAGGAATAATACACATGTTCTGCCACAGACTGACATGTTGCACCTTGGCCATTCAAGTCTTTAAAAAAGTAGTTTTTTTTAAGCTAATGTACTTCCTTGATTCCTGCTGTTTTGAATTGTTAGCCTCATCAGCTAAATTAAATTGTAATGTGTGTGTGTGTGTGTGTGTGTGTGTGTGTGTGTGTGTGTGTGTGTGTGTGTGTGTGTGTGTGTGTGTGTGTGTGTGTGTGTGTGTGTGTGTGTGTGTGTGTGTGTGTGTGTTTGTAGAGGTGTATGTGTGTCTGCTTGTGTGTGTCTTTATTGTCCAGTGTAAAATGCCAACATACCCACTTGGGACAGAAAAACTGTCGATGTGGACATTATTCCAAAACGATTGTGTGTGTGTGTGTGTGTGTGTGTGTGTGTGTGTGTGTGTGTGTGTGTGTGTGTGTGTGTGTGTGTGTGTGTGATGACAGAGCATACTGCGCTGTTTAGATCGCTGTGGGACTTTTTAGAGTTTTGGTCAGACAACATCATATATCATGGTGGTTTTTATAACCCAAAGAGCTGTCGGAAAAAGAGCAGATAGGAGAAGGGTGGGGGGGGGGGGGGATGAGATGAGGGTAAGCAGGAAGGAGACAAGATAAACGAAAGAGGAAGACAACAAAGAGGAAGCCACTTGAAATATCTCAGTTCGAGAGATGAAGTGGTAAAAAAATGGCCTTCTGTCTTTAATATTAAGTCTGCAAACCCTCATTCAGAGGAAACACAAAAAATGGTCCTTCGTGAAAGTTAACATTCCAGCTTTGTGCAAAAGTTGTTTGAGAGAGATATATCAAAGAATGTCAGCCATCATCATAAATCACTTACCACTTAAGAAATGATATGGCTAACGTTAAGGCTTAATCATGTAAAATATACTCTGTATTATCCTTTCGAAGGATGCATGCCAATCATTTTAATAAAACCTGCTATAAAGGGGACTTTAAATCCTGTCTGTGCTCTATAAATATATCCACTCAGCAATCTGGAAATACACATCACTCTTTATCTATCATTATTTTAAAGTGACTCATTGCCCGAATACATCCACATTAGCAATATAATATTCTCAATAATGGCGTCAACTCTTCACTGCAAAACATTCAAATAAAGCTGACACAAAAAAGCTAACTAAATAAAATACTTATTTTTTAGTCAGTATAATTTTTCAGAAATCCTCCTCCTTTCTTTCCCAGTGTTCAGCGCTCTGTGTTCAGGACAGACGTGATAAGCTGCAGCTTTTAGCCGGCTGAAAGAGTAAAGCTTGAATGAAATGGAAATTGAATAATGTTCTCCAGCGCTGTGCCGGGTGTTTATGGCTTCCTATGCTACTTCCTGGGAGTTCCAGCAACTCTCTGTGCAACAAATAAGAGCCAATACGTTCTAAAGAGCTAAAATGAGCCATTTATTCTCTGGACACACACACATCATCGCTGCATGTGTGTGTGTGTGTGTGTGTGTGTGTGTGTGTGTGTGTGTGTGTGTGTGTGTGTGTGTGTGTGTGTGTGTGTGTGTGTGTGTGTGTGTGTGTGTGTGTGTGTTTGCAGTCGTACTTCATTACCTGTGCTGGCAGGTGTAATGCAGAGGGGACTGTTAGGTTGAAGCATCAGTGGTTCAGGTCCGTACACGGCGCTGAAAGAAGAAAACCGCAACATGAGTCAGGATCAAGACGGGTCCAGTATGTAGGACATTCGTTTGAATAGTATAGGTAGGCTAGGGCATGGTGTATCATCCATCCATCCATCCATCCATCCATCCATCTTCTCCTGCTTTTCCGTCAGGGTCGTGGAGGTAACAGCTCCAGCAGAGAGCCCCAAACTTTCCTCTCCCTGGTCACAGCAACCAGCTCTGACTGAGGGATTCAAAGGCGCTCCCAGGCCAGCAAAGAGATATAATCCCTCCACCTGGTCCTAGGTCTACCCCTCGGTCTCTTCCCAGCTGGACGTGCCTGGAACACCTCCCTAGGGAGGCGCCAGGTGGCATCCTCACTAGGTGCCCGAACCACCTCAACTGACTCCTTTCAACACAAAGGAGCAGCGGTTCTACTCCGAGTCCCTCCCGGATGACTGACCTTCTCACTTATCCCTAAGGGAGATGCCAGCCACCCTGCAGAGAAATCCCATTTCGGCCGCTTGTATCCGCAATCTCGTTCTTTCGGTCATGACCCATCCTGGTGTATCACTTTCACTTTATTTTTTAAAGGCCAAAAATACAAAATATATTGAAAAATCTGGGGCATTATATCTCAGTACTATATGTTCACTGCAGATATTGACTAAGAACAGTTTTTATCAAACTTTTTTATGATCTTGCAAACTCAGTAGTGGTTACCTCTGTACACAATAAGAAGTTTCAGATTGCCATGGAACAAAGACAGAAACATGATTCCTGATGACCATCCATGATCCAAATGATTTGTAATAGCCTTTGTGAAGGCTCTTGAGAGGGTGAATAAGCAGGATTTTTGGTGGGATACTTATTTCTTTATGTAAAAGTAGGAAGATATTTGGTCTAAGAATATGGCGTAGCACGAGAGATGCAGGGTGATCTAAGTTCTTCTCTCCAAGTCTCTCCTTAGTGATATACAGTAACTTGTGGAATTGTCCTTTTATGCAGGGACATGAACCCTCTGGTTCTGAGGTATACATTGTGGAAAGTGGAACACAACCACACTGTCTCATTCACAGTTGTGTGGTTAGGACAGGCTGCATGCCGACCTGTGCTGAAATCTCTATTCTATTTGACTGCAGCTGAGTGTAACCTTAATAGTCGGCCTAATCCTTGATTGAGCACTAAACCACTGGGCATTAACTACATGTTCTGTCTAATTTGTCACATTTGATCCACGACCTCTAATATTTTGGTTGTGTCAAAACCAAATCAATTTCACACTTTTCGCTCTTTGCACCACTGCCAAAACGTGTTATACATCAGCACGTCATAACACAGAGACACACAAATACACAGAACAAGTCTGCCATAAAGAGCTAAGGATGTCACTCTCTTGATCAGATTTGTGCGTGTTTTAATGGACATACATGTCCGGGCAGGGAGACCTAGCGGATAATATCCATCATTCACCAAAAACAGGAGATATATTTCTTGCAGTTTCTGAAAAAGGGAACAAGACAAGCCAAATACAGAAAGCTCCAGTCTTCAGACTTACTTCCAATTATCTATATGAGTATGATAAAACGGATGTGAACTGATGTGATCAAACTATACCACATTTTGTGTCTTTTTTTTTGCAAAGAAAAAATGAATTCCTGTAAACTTTTATGACCCCCGCATTGACATATCTTAAAGAAAGTGACCCTTCAGTTCAAGGATATTTCTTGTGATAAATGAAATAATGCGAGGGCAATCTTTTCCTGAGCTCATCCGTCAAACGTGTCCTTCAGTCCACTTGGTCCAACAAAGAGGAAAACACATTATAGCCAAGAGGTTATTGAGTGTATGCAAGCTGCTTTCCATAACAGCTAAATGATATGCAATACATTGTATTCCTCATCTTATATCAATGAGCAAAATGAAATGAACTGCGATGTTGTGAATATGTCCTTAGAACGGGTGAGGCAGTAAGTTCTGTGGTGACCTGCATTTATATAATTCATTATGTGAAAATGAAAGCTTTGAAAAGTTTGTGAACAGTAACACATACAAATGTATTTAAAAATGGAGCCACAATGAATGGTTGTGGTTATCGAAAATTCTGTAATCCTTTTGGAAGATGTGTTCTCTCTATGTACCCATTTTGACTTTTTGGGAGAGGTGAGCATTCTGTATGGAAGGATTCGGACTGTTGAGGATGGGTTGCAAGAGGAATTTGGCCACCAGTGATTCACTAACAGTACATGTAGTTTGTAAAAGGAGAGAGCAATGTCTCACTATGGCAGTAACACACATTTGAGACTCCTAAAAGATAGACCCGCTTAAAAAAATCATGCTATCAGACAGCCCCTCTGGTGGGGAACAGAAGAGGTTGTCTCCACTCTTTCGTCAGACTCCGCACTCATCAGAACATCGAGTTGCTCGGGAATCCAAACTAACCAAAGTCACACAAAATCACAAACTAACTAAGCAAAATGCCAGGGCCTATATTGTTGTCCCTGAGTCATGGGATCTCCTACATAAACATGCACTGTCCCCTCCCACCATGCTTCTGCTTCCCACTGTCTTCTGCCACCGAGCTCTAACCTTTGCTGTGTCCACCCACAGGTCAACAGAGTACAGGTCAACCAGAGCATCGAGTTGCCCTCCATTGGCACTGCTGTCCTCCCTCCCCTGTTAGTGTGCAACTTAAATTATGATGTTTAAAGAAGAAGATTATATATATATATATATATATATATATATACAGTTTTGTGATTCTCTAAAACAGATGGCCAAACATTGTTGTAAAGGGGAGAATCAAGAAGTTATACGGTATATCAACTATGTAACAAAAGAAATAAAATAAAGGATCTTGTTGGCTTGGAATTAATGTTTAGATTTTTTAGAGAGTCTTCTGCCTGGGGTTATGTTTGCAGTGATTCCCAAGCAGAAGGACATTAACAATGTTTTTTAAATATTTGTTTAAATATCACAAGTGATATCTTCATCTCAATATTCAACAGTGATTTATATATATATATATATCTGTCCAGTTTTCCTGATATCGTGCAACACTACTGTAGACCATATGATGAGAAAAATGCCTCCTCCATGCTAAGCATCTCATAGCTGTTTCCTGGAAAAATGAAGCGAGTGCCTGGGCCAAGGCTCAGGGAGACGTGCTCCTGCCTCTCTTTGGAGAAAATGTCTTAACTCTTAAAGGAAAGCAAGGGGCCTCTCATTCTATTTGGGAACCTTTCATGCGTTGTCTGAAAAACTAAGAACTGAACAGAGAGGAAGAGTAACCTCTTTTATTTTATTACTATTTTCATTTGTCTACTTCTTTACTTTACTTAACTCTACTTCTCTGAGTTAAGTACGGTCATGTCAGCTTTTGTCTTTAGTAATAATGACCTAATTTAGTAGTGATCTAATGCTTTTACAATTCTTTGGGTCATTGTTTTTTGTTTTACATAAACTGCCAGTTTTGCAGCTAAAGAAAACATCACCAAGGCACGCATAGACATAAATCTGCTACAGCCCACACACACACACACACACACACACACACACACACACACACACAGACACACAGACACACACACACACACACACACACACACACACACACACACACACATACACACACACACACACACACACACACACACACACACACACACACACATACACATACACATACACACACACACACACACACACACACACACACACACATACACAGACACACACACACACACACACACACACACACACACACACACATACACAGACACACACACACACACACACAGACACACACACACACACACACACACACACACACACACATACACAGACACACACACACACACACACACACACACACACACACAAAGCTGCGATTGCTGGTTCACTCGGTGTCTGTTGACTTGCTCCTCTTTACAGTGAGTTGCAGCGTGGAGGAGTGTGTTGCAGCTCTCACACTCCACTCTCTCTGCGCTCACGCAGTAAAACATGTGGAGATGATGTTGGGCTACAATAATAAATTGACTTGAATGAGCGCTCTGCAGTCACAACTGAGAGGCACTGTCAAAACAGCAAAATGGCCTCACACACTTTGCTTAAGGTGAAGTAGGAAACGTAATGATAAGGTCCCTCATGGAGGACCCAGAGTGCACCTGTTGGTCAGCGTGCATTGCTGGTGTGTCGCTCTTTTAGGAAACTCACCGCTGTGTTAAATGGGATTTTCTTGTGTTAAAACGTATGCCTGGTTTATTTTTTCCATACAATAGATTGCATCACCTTTTCCTTGAAAGTAACTATAAGTTATAATACACTTTTCTAACTGAATGTTCAGTCTCGTTCATGTGCAAGCATTTGCCTAACTTGTATTTAAGAAGACATAATACACATTTTATTGTCTCAATAAGTTTCCCATATTAAAAATATGATGACCCTTTGTATATTATTTTCAAATCAGCCTTTGAGTATCGAATGAACGCACCATTCTGCACAGTGATGAAGGGAGTGGGACTTTAAGGTGACACTGTCTGCTCAGGGAGTTAATTAATAAGGTAACACTTTACTTGAATGGGTGTTCATAACACTGACATAACATTGTCATAACCATGACATGACACCTGTCATAAACATGAATGAATACTTATGACCGTTGTCGTTAAGTGTCATTCGGTAAGTTATGTCACTTTCGATGCAAAGGTGACATTGTTTGAGATGTCCTTGTTATGACAACTTGACTTAAACCAAGACAACTAAACCTGTCATAAACATGTCATAGCAGACCGAACTGTCAAACTTAAGAAAAACGTTATGTTATGTCAGTGTTATGAACACCCATTCAAGTAAAGTGTTACTAATAATAATTACATAAGCTGCTGTAAAATTGATTATAATTATCATTTTATACCTTTTCAATTTACCTATTGTTAAACAATTCACTTTCTCACACACGCACACACACACACACACACACACACACACACACACACACACACACACACACACACACACACACACACACACACACACACACACACACACACACACACAAATGGTAGAATATTGGTTGTGTATTGTAGCACTTTGGGATTACTTTTAGTAATGACAGGTGCTTTACAAATAAATTGTATTATTATTAATATTGTTTGTATGTATCAAAAATATAATATCTAATACAATTTCAGCAAATATAAACAAAAAACTTGTTTGATTTTAAGATTTAATTGTCGTTCTGAAACTCAGGGTTCCACAGCGGTGCAGTTGTCCATTCATGCTACACTAAAAAAACAGCAGTGCTTACCTGAAGTGCATTTCTTGTATCATATGTATTCATATGTGATGTAAATATTTATTTCACACTCTTTTATTTGTTTTTCATTCATTTAATCTTAATTTCCCTGAGAGAAGTAGTGGAGTGATGGGCAGCAGAGACATGACGACTGCTGATGTCAACATCAGAGAGGCAGGGCAGAGCGGGAGCAGAGCGGCAGCAGAGCGGGAGCAGAGCGGCAGCAGAGCGGGAGCAGAGCGGCAGCAGAGCGGGAGCAGAGCAGGAGAAAGGATGAAAGCTGAGGTGAGAGTTTTCTCTGAAATGAAAATGTACATTCAAGCTGGTCCTCACTGTTCATCCTTTTTGCACATGAGTCAATATGCTGGAGCATTGTGGGATTTTAGGCAAGCACAGTACAGTACACACACACACTAGTGTGTAAGCCTGGCTGAGCACCAATGAGCCTGAGTTTAATGTAACCAACCAGGCAGCAAGAGGCACACACCACCAATGTGCAGAACACACTGCATTACAGGGTCTGTCTGTGTATGTGTGTGTGTGTGTGTGTGTGTGTGTGTGTGTGTGTGTGTGTGTGTGTGTGTGTGTGTGTGTGTGTGTGTGTGTGTGTGTGTGTGTGTGTGTGTGTGTGTGTGTGTGTGTGTGGAAATGCTGATGTAACCAGCCAGCTAGAGACACACTCTGAGTGCAGGGTGGCAATGACCTTTTAACACAGTAATAAACACACAGACATGGTGGTTGTATGGTGCTTTGCTGCAACGCTGGCTACATTTGAAATCAGTGTGTTTTTTTTGTGTGTACATGTGGACACATGCAGATACACAAATAGCAGATGTATGATATTTGTTTTAGGAAACGTTTAAAAACAAAGCAGCAGATACAGATTTTTAATGAAACATTTAACTGACGGTGCTTTGCAATGTGTGTGAGCCTTGTCAAAAACATGTTTCCACAATATGTTTGGTTTCGATTCTGCAGACCTTAAGTCACCCTAAAAGTCACAATGTTATATGACTCAAACACAATTGACCATTTGTATTCAAAAATACTCAATCAATCTTTTGTTCTGATTTGTATGTATTTTTTAAAAGTGAAAGTAATTGTGTCTTTATTCACACCTAAAACATTTTTTCAAAACATGGATATGTATAATAAATGTTGACGACAGGTGACCTCAACATATTTTCAGACCTGAATGTTTAGTCAGTACAAACCTTCAGTTCATAGACGATCAAACTTCCTTATGAGCCACCTCCAAAAAGGTATAACCCTCCGCTTGACACTCTCTTATCAAAATAAATACCATGTTTTTTTAATAACTTTTGTGACAATAATGCCAACATAAAAAATAATGTGATTTAAAAGTGTTTTACAATAACTTGTGAATGTTTATTTGTATGTGAACAGAGATAAGAGAGAGTCTGTTGGCAGGAGGTGACCGGACACACATACTAATAGAAAGAAGTTTGATTTCTATTTTGTTTTATGTAGCGTACAGCAGTGCTAGAAATGCCAATGGCAATTTATTTTGTTGCAGGGCTCAGGTCTGGGCTCAGGGAGCTGTACCTAGCATGCCGTTCAGCAGTTTGGCAGTGAAGCTGGTAACACTGTAGCGAGCGAGCGAGGGAGAGGGAGCTCTACCCATCATGCCATTTGAACCGCCAAGGAGGCCATCGCATGAACGGACAGACAGATATAATAAGGTGTCACTATTCCAGATTTATGTATATATGTAATACCATTGTAGCACCTCAACCAGCCACCATTAATGTCTTGCACCCCGGTACCTGTGCTACCAAAGTATCGGCTCACATTACACTCCTGATACAGACTGAGACTCCTTCCATTTTAATAAAATCAAGTGACAATTCTATCAAAACTGTTTCTATAGCGCCAAGTATATCACATTTGATGCATGAGTTTCTGAGACCTCTACGTCACCCAAATGAATACAACTTTCCTGACAAACCTCTTGTATACATGACTTCGGCCCTCTGGTAGATTATCCAGGCTTTTAATAGCCAACTCTAAAACAGCTACCGTCATGTAGCGGCTCAGTTTTTGACAGGGACATCTTTGCTAATATGCTAATATATAATAAGTTACGGTAACAATTACTTTCATATTCTCATTATTATGACAATATGAATATTTACTGTATTGAAGCAAGTTATACGCAGTTTATATTTTGAAGATTATTTCATGGAAAAATCGTGTTGAAAATGTGTGTTGAAAATATGACACATTTCATGATGGAATCTGCATTATGCTTACCACAATGCTAAAAACATTGTTTGGATCATTTCATTAAACCGACTCAAGAATAAATTGTAAATGTAGATATTTATGAGGTTTTTTTTGGAACCCATTCTCATGCTAATTACTCAAATGTTGCAATAATTATTGGTAGTGTTTGCAGATACTTATTGATGTTTGTATTTAAACTATTTCATGGCTATTATAATCTGTATATTATATTGACCAATTCAGAGAGCACAACATAATTTGTGTTTGCATGTATACAATATAACAACATACCAAAAGGCTAAATAGCCAGCTTGTTACAGGGCCCCTGAACAAATGTAATATTCAATGTTTGTTTTTGTTTCAAAAAGAGAAATTGTTTTGTTCAATACATTTCCATAAATGCCTGACGTATCAAATATGATTTAAAAAAAACCATATACTGTATGTAAATAATAACTACATTTTTTTTTTGCATTTGCTTAAAGGTGCAATAAACACTCCAATTTAAAAACAATGATTTTATGGGTCAGGCTTCACAGGGTTTGGGCCGCCGTACAGCTCAGTGGTTAAAGCCTGCTTCGCACACGCAGGTTAGAATTCGGCCTGCTCTCTCTACGCATGTCACCCCCTTTATCTGCCCCATTCGAGATGTCAAACTCCAATAAAGGCTAAATATAATAGTTTTTTCATTTAACTTGTGTATGCTCATTCATTGGAGGTTTATCACAGGAAAGATAATAGTTTGGTGCGGTCTTGCTTCACTCACTCAATGCAGTGCAACACGAGGAGAGGTGCAAACTGAAGTCAGCGGGTGCCATTAAAACAACCAAATTGTTTGTGTTGAAGATCTCCTGAAGGAGGAAATCAAACAAATATATGAGCATAGTCTTATCCTTAAAGCTGCCAGCGGAAAGCAGATAAAAGAAGCAGATAAAGCATTACTTGTTTCTAAATTATAAACTTGGTTAACAACAGTTTTTTTTCATTAGCTTCACAAGCCTGCTTTAGCGATGTACTGCTCTGGGGATGCGTTGATACATTGTCTGTTTGTGTACTGTGTTTCTAAATCATTTCCTATGAGATAATTCTTCCAAAGCAAGCTGTTTGTACAAATGATTTTTTTAACATATTCTGCAGCATCATTTATTTTATAGTATTCACATTACGGCATTGTGTTTCTTAACTTCAACCAGAGGCACATATTTTACAATAACAGCTGCTATACCAATATGGCATAATGATAGTCACAAACAATTTACGAATGTGGACATAAAAGGATACATTTACACGTAAGTTGGAAATATTAACACAATATATTCCTGTTGTATTGTTGTAATTTCACTTTCTAGATAGAAATTATTCAACAAAATCACTTTATACTTTTGATTATGTATTAGGTCATTTTGGTATAAAAAAAAGCCTATAAGGTTTTGAAATAGCAAAATATATGTTTAACAAAACAATGCGAAGGCTGCCGTTTAAGTCCTCACATTGATTAGCCTTAAGGGTACAAATGAGTCTGTGAGCAAGGCACCGGAACCCAATGCAGTTTATAAAAGTCGCCCACCGCCCCAAACACTGGGAGGGGTTAAATGCAGGGTCTACATTTAATTTGTGTGCAGTGCTATGTGCATGTGTGACATTTAAAGTTGATTCAATTTGAAACCACATTGTTATTATCCAGCATACAACACCTTCTGTTGTAAGACATCGGAGTCACATAAGGACACAGTCCTCATAAAACCCCATTTATGGGTGGGTGGAGGGTTCTCCAGGATGGAATAACATTCCATATATGCCTTGTGTACAGAACAGAGCAAATGTTCAAATATATTAGGACAGCACAAATGTATAAATATTATTAAATCACATTGAGATTGTTCAGTGTTTAATGACGGCTGGCCGTTCAGTTGCATCTAATGTAATGAACGCTTGGAATACTCCATACAATCTATAATTGCAAAGACTTTAACCTTGTGCAATTCATCTGATATAGAATGAATGTCCATCCAATTAACTCCTTTCAATGTCTCACGCAGAGACATATGTGTATATACAACTCATATATACAAAGAACTAGGTTTGTTTATATAATGTGATGAATACAACTGTTTTATTAAATCAATGGCAATAAAAACAATTAAGTAGCCTATTAAAAAATGTCTCTCAAATAAATGATAAATGTATTGGATTATAATGGAAGGTGATTCTGCTTGGGTTCAGTGTCTGAAACATTATTCATATTTTAGAAACAGCTATACGCAATGAGGCTTTTGATGTGGATTTGAGACTTTATTCTATGCATTGCCATCTACTCAGGAACCCGCTGTCAGTTGAATGCTGTCGGAATGCGTTAATATGTTCTAACCACGAACAGGGTTAGAACATATGGGCTACATGCAGGCTAGCCTACATCACGGAAAAACAAATACATCTGTCAAATAAATGATGTACAAATGTACATGTACAAAAATATATAGTCAAAAGAATTTAATTGAAGATGAAATAATCCATTTAATTAAATTACAATTTTAACATCCAGCTGTAACAACTGAGGATTTCTCAACTGAATCACAAAATAGAAACATGGCAGTGCCTGAGATATCTGCGGCAGCAACCCTGAAACTGTGACCAAAAGATGCGGTTTGTATCAGATTTTGAGGAAGATTCAGCCTTGGTATCACACACATGCGCGCACACACATATGCATGCGTGCACGCACACACGCACGCACGCACGCACGCACGCACGCACACACACACACACACACACACACACACACACACACACACACACACACTGCTGTTGGACAAAGGACCCATTTATGAAGCTCCAGGTAGCTTTCATCAGCTGGATCTTCAGTCTGAGCACTCCCTAGACAATACACACAAACACACACACTATGTGGATACATTTTCAGTTTGAGGGCTCTCATGGTAATTATTGAATATATACACACACACAGCAGAATCAGCCCACAAGGCCAATTATGCACACAAAAATACACACACCTACACACATACTTTTAGTCCCAAACACCCTCATACACCCACTCACACACACGCCCACAGACACACACACACACACACACACACACACACACACACACACACACACACACACACACACACACACACACACACACACACACACACACACACACACACACACACACACTAGCCCAGTGTTATCATGCCTTGAAAAGGGTGTTTGTGTGTGTCGGTTGTCTTTTGCTGGTTGACTGGTTGTGTTAACATATTCAAAGACACACCGACACACACATTGACAGACACATTCAGAACACACTGGTGTATTTGTTAATGTATGGCAGAGTATGCATAACTCTGACAAATGCTTAATCTATCAAATTATGATTGGTAATGATTGGTTAAATAATGCAAAAAAAAATGCTAATAAAGAGTGTAGTCCGTTTGACTACAAATCCTCCTAAAATTGTTTTAACAACAACAACAACAAAATGGTCAGGGTACTAGAAGATGTAGTAAAACAAATATGAAATGGGATTTAGAAAAAAATTCCCTTCATTGTGACGTGTCTTAATTTACGTAAAACGTGTACGGTGTGTAAGAGTTCCACTTTGAAGGTGAACAGGACCTGCACAAGTCGAAACAAAGACTCCATTGTGCGTTTTTAAGAGTGGAACCAACTTGAGAAGAAAACAAAGGAGACGCTATGAGATTATAACTTAAAAACTGAATTTCCTTTATTCAAAACTTCCCACAGCTACCTGAACTCATTAAAACATGCAGACCTTTCAAATCCAATTGTGCAAGAACAGAGCAAGAATAAAGGTGTGCAGGGGTTCACTGTGATGTGTTACCTACCCTGTACAGCTGTATAAGTTTACTTCTATCGTAAGAAAACAGTTTGAAACAGATGGCAGCATAGCTGGCAGGGAAAATGCTTCTAATGCTCTCAGACCTGAATTTCCATACCAACATAATTCTGTTGTACATAAAAACGTATAAATTGGTATATACCGGGGGACATACACTAGCGAACACCCGTCTGTCGTCTGTTATATTTAACCTGGAAATGCCTTTTGCAATTGTTTCGGACCCAACATATTTGTAACACTAGCAGCACAGAAATAATACAAAAAATGTGTTTAACTTACAATCTTCACATTTGTCAGTGAGAGGTCTTCCCGGGCCATCAGTGAACCAGCGGCGTATAGTTGACTCCCACAATGCTACACTCTGCAAACACACCTTCCTCTGCAGCATGTGTGTTAAAACTTACTTAAATACTATCCATTCTGAGATCACTGTAACACAATTATATATCAAGTGAATCTCAGCATGTGTGTATTTTATATGAGCGTAATGCAACAACACCTATACAAGCAGGCCTTGGCAGACACCCCCTTCCTCATCATGACTATAATGAGCAGAACAACACTTTCCTTCACTATTTATTACAATGTTTACAACAACACTTGCAGTGCAAAAACAAACCATGTGATTTAAAGATTGTTTTGAATTATTTGATTCAAAATTATAATATTTTACTCAAGGTCACTCAAATACCCTTCACATGGGCAGTACTCTACTGACAGTCACACTGCAATACGGTGAGTACAGAAGCTCCTATATCTGAGTCATAACACTGCAATATCCGTAAAACTTTTTCACAAAGAGTGTGACAAAGATAATGTTATCTGTCAAAGAGTGAACTGACAAGACCAACAACAGCTCCCCTCTCTTTATATAAAAACAGACAGAGAAGAAAGCAAGGCAGGAGAAAACACATGTCTGAAGTACAAGGTTGAAGCAGTGGGTAAATTCCCAAATGAGATGACAGAAAAACCAAAGAGGTGTATGTGTAAAAACAAGCATAGACCCCTGTTTTTACATAAAGGCAACTAATATTATTGCAAGAACTGCATGAGTTAACTGTTAGAAACAAAAATTGACCCCCCCCCCCCCCACACACACACACACACACACACACACACACACGCACACACACACTGCTACCCCAGAATCACAAAACAGGACACTGAGTTTGCTCCACAGAATGTCCCACAGGGTAAATGTAGGCACTTTTATTCCAGAGAACCAGAACCAGGTTAAACTGTAAACTGTCTCAACTATTATTTGCCAAAGTGTTTTCAAAGTAAGTGCGGCATCACTGAGAGGAGGGACAGCTGAATGCCAGTGTTGTTTAATTCACGATAAATTGCCCCAATTACAGACAGCAGGAGAATAACAGTTTAATAATAGCTTTCACTCTCACCTCCTAACGTGAAATATCTCTCCACTTCTAAAACGCACTACTACAATTATCATTGTAGTCTTGAATTTAAATAAATAAAATTAGGATTTGGTTTAATACATGGTGTTTCAAAAAACGGAGATGTTCATATGAAAGCACAAAAAAGGAGCGACAAGGAAGAGGAAGATTTAAATGAATGTAGGCTATTCGTCTTTTAACCCTACATAACTCATAAAATAGTGTTCTTTCTTTTTCTTACTCGGCACACTCCGAAACCAGCACTCCCACCTCCTGCCTACCCTTTCAATTACCCTCCATACGAGACCCTATACATTTTTTTTTTTAAAGCTAGACTGTGAAATGATTAACACGACGTTAAAAATCATCTCAGTATCAGTCTGCAATTTCTATCTCAACGTTTACATTACAACACTTCTATATGAAACAACAAAAATATATATATATAGACACGACGAAAGCTCAAGCACGCACACAACGCCAGGGTCGCCTTTCAGAAAACTGTATTTAATTCAGTCCTACTTCACGGCTGCGGATACGTGCATAGAGAATTAAGATTCAATGTACGTTATACATTAAAGTAAAGAGGTTTACATAGGGATAAGCTTCTTTTATAAGCGCTGTTGAATAAAAACATTTGTTTCTATGTGACAGACGCTCACTGCTGGCTCGTGCACTCATCTAGTTGTCCAACATGGTGACGATAACTAGTGAACCTATTAGAAAAGTTACAATAGCAATGAAGTGCCGTTTGCTTTTTGTGTTGTGTTGTATGATTAAAAGGCAGATGATGATGACTTAATGTCCTCAAACAGTCCACGTCTGGACTACGTATCGACATACCGAGCAGCAGTGATCTGCCATGTTGACGGAGAGAAAGACAGCTGTGGTGGATCCGACACCTCGTTACATGAACCCGGGACAGCCTCTGCTGTTCAGGTAAACGGTGTGTGTCGTGTTCTGTGTTTGCTGGGATTTCCTACCTGTTCGTCCCGGTGTGGAGGACCCTCCTCTCCCACTTCACCAGCTCCGCCGTGCAGCCATCAATTCTCTTCCACTTTTTTCCACAAAAAACTTCTTCCACTTGTTCGGCTTGTCGACGTTAATATTACGGAGAAATTGGCTTAAGAAAACAGAACAGCGTGCTTGTCTTTTCACTACTTTACTCACGTTTCTAAACAGTTTATTCCCAAATTGTTTAATTCCAAAGGCGGAAAATGGGTGTGTTTGTTTCCACTCCCGTCGAGAGTGTCATTTGAAATTACACTGAGTTTAGTTAAATGCAGGCTCGAGGACACTAGGGCTCCACAACAGCACGGCGAGCGGCTGTCAGAATAACGCGCACGTGAAATCAACGAAGTGTCGGTTTGTAGAAAAAACGGAATGGTCGGTGTCTCTACAGCGGAAACTACAACTGAACTGACACGGACTCAATAAAACCGTGTTGCTTTTCCGTCCGTGGCGTCCTTTTTATTGAGAAAGTAAACGTCTCAGAGTGGAAGACACCTTTCCTCTCTGTCTTCGCGCTGTCCCGGCTACAGTAATAACGACCAGTGAGAGCGAGAGAGAGCGCGCGCCAGTAACACTGAGACTGGCCTCTGAGTGTGAGCCGGCGCGAGCTCATCTCCTCGCGGTAAAAGATGATGATACGCCAAGCAAGGCAGAAACAGAATGTGGGGATCCCTGCTGCGTCCAATCCTGACGCTCTACCGCTGTGTGTGTGTGTGTGTGTGTGTGTGTGTGTGTGTGTGTGTGTGTGTGTGTGTGTGTGTGTGTGTGTGTGTGTGTATCTGTCTGTGTGTGTGTGTGTGTTAGAGAGAGAGAGAGAGAGAGAGAGAGAGAGAGAGAGAGAGAGAGAGAGAGAGAGAGAGACAGACTTTGAAATGCATGCCCTGACTGTGGCAGGTGACGGCAGAAAGCAAGAACCGCACGAGGACATGGTAAGACACCCGAGAGATGAGGAGTTGATTTCTGCTTTCATTGAGCAAAGCAAAACACAAGATGTTATAACAGTGGTACATGTATTAGATTATTTTCCATTTTAGCCATTTGACTGTGAACATTGTTTACAAGTAAATCATCTTTCAGTAGACATAATACATTTAATTCAACGTTTCAGTTTTTTCAGAGTATCATAATCAGGGCGCAGTCAAGCTATTACTATTTCAGCGTATGTAAACGCTTACTAAATGTGTAAAGAGTCAGTATTCCGTTTTAACAGATAGGGAATACTGCTGATTCAGTCAACAGAGAAAACAATGTCAATGCCTTAAAATAAACATATTGCAGTCACTCAGAATGAGTGCTTTAAAATCCATACGAGAATTGATATAATCCTTTGAATGATCCTGGTGATTATTGTTGTTATGCTTCTATCAATGTTGGTATGACTGCTTGTCATTTATTAGTTAACTTCACAGAGAAAAGCCATGCAAAATGCCATTGTTCCTGATTCTGATCCGTATTTTCTGTCTCGGAGAAACTTTGTGCAGGATACTCGAGTGTGAACCCTCAGATTCTGGGAGAACAATCAACCTCAGTTTGTTGCTCATGGTGCGTTCAGGTGTTAATGATGTGGATGAACAAGAAGGCTTCCGCAGTGAAAAGTTCCTCACGATTCACGTTCTACCTTCATTCAGCATTACATTCAGTATTCTTCTGAAATTTATGAACAAAAAACAGTTTTTAGCTTGTGTTACCAATATGGTAGGCACAATGACGTTACATCCATACAAAATATATTTATCAAAGACAACAATGGGAAAGAAAACAGTGAGGTGCATAAGACAGCAGAGATAAAGGTGTATGAACGTGTTTAGTGAGCAATGCAGTGCATGGAAACTAACAGTGAGCTAATTATTACATGTGAAATATATTAATGTGTATACATCCAGTAAAACACTCAAATATAATAACTATTATAATATTTACAATGTAATAGCATTGTGTAAAATTGTAGTGTGGAACTAAATATCACAGATACATCAGAGATACTGTTTGAGAGTAAAACACTACTTATGAGTTGTCAGGAAAATATGAAATGTTATTTTATAGTAAAATCAAATACAGCAGTCCTGTGATAAATTCTGGATGAAATGTTAAGTGTGTCAGAGGAGAACATATTAATTGTTCAATAGACTGCTGTGAGAGTGGACTTGATCATGTGTCGTCGCCCCCCCACCCCCCCTTCATGTGCTCCCTGTATGTGCTCCCTTTGTGGCGTTCTCTAATTGGTGAGCGAGTAAGTGCAGGAGAGAAAAGGGTTAGAGAAAGCAAAACGAAGAACTAAAAAGTTGTAGAAGATGGAGTTTTTACGCCTTTGGATAAACTGTGTTTGTGAATGAAAACTAAGTAAGACAATATTTTATCTGTCAGTTTATATCGTTAAGCTAAGGAACCTCCAGCAGTTTTGTAATGTAGCGTTTGATTCCACAGTTCTTAAAGGTTCACATGTCATGCACATTGTCATCAAGGCCTTCTCTGAAGTGTTAATGGCATCCTTGTTTATGTAGGGGTGAAAAGTTTGCACCGCTACTGTTGCCGTATTGTAGCAGATTTGTTTTATGTTATTTCAGGACAATTTATGTGATGTAAATTCTGTTGAAAATTGTTACTCTTTTTTTAAAAAATGTATCAGTCGTTACACTAAGAAGTAAAGCTGTAGCCCAGCAACAAACAGACAATGTTTGTTGCATTGTTATTGTGCCGCTAATGTATTACCATGTACACAACTCAATTATAAAGAAGAATAATGAAAGCTTAGGCAACGGAAACATGTAAACAACATTTCATTTAATTCTGTGTAGTACATCCACTGATGAAAATGAACACCAATTTAGCATTGACTTTGTTTCTTTCAATCTGTTTTGTATTACTTCTAACAGTGTGTCCTTTATTCATGCTGCATACTAATTGTGATGTATGTGAGATTTCTCAGAGATTTCTGCTACATAATACAAATGGTATTGGACAAGTCCAGACTTGTGATGGGATGTCAGTAATAGCCTCTGAGCTGAATGGTGTTTACGCTAAAATAAATTGTTTCAGAGGACAATCATATGCACAAAAAATGCATGCCACCCTGCCAACACTACAAACGGAAACACTGTTTGGATTTAGGCAAACAAACCTCACAAATAAACCTGGAATTTTTTTATATCTTATTCTAAACAACTGTTGGTCTGCCTCTCAATACTTCCCTAACCTGCGCTGTAGCCCATCTGTTCTCTCTGAACATGTACATCTGACAAAGCGACTCACAAATATATGGTTTTGTTTATATATAAAAAGGCTCAGTTATTTCTTTAAATAGATGGGCACGATTATTTAAGCAAACATGATTCAATGCACTCATAGTGGACTACTTTCAGCAGCGGAGTAATCCAAAATATAAGTGTGTGTTGATGATTCTAAACGAAGATGTCCCACAGGGCAGCAATGTGTCTCACTGATGTGTGTATTGGGCAAGAATGGACCTGTATGGCACAGAGGACGAAGAAATATTAGCAGATATATTCATTGTTGCTTGATTTGTTGGCAGTTACAACATTTAAGAATACCACCGGCCTTATTATTTAGCAAAACCTTTTCCAAAATAATAAGCCAACCTTTAACTAAGACCAGCCCCTAATACAAAAAGAAGAATGATTAGAATAATCTACTCTTGTTTATTGACAGAATCTTAAAAAATGAAAACCATCCTTAGTTCTATTATACCAAGATTGAATTATTCATTAAATGAGTTTAAAGAGTTTACCAGTGCTATCTTTTCAGTCAATTGTTTACTGAATCCAATAGTAGCACGAGCTGGAAATGTGTTTTATATCTTCCCCTAATAGCTAGTCATGTCACCACTATGCAATTGCAATTGAAAGAGTATGCATCCATGTTGAAATATCTTTTTTTTCATACGAATAGTCACACCTTTGACATTTAATCTTGTTTCTGCTCTACAGCCAGAAATCACTGACATATGTGTTAACCTTTTTTTTAAATAATTAAACGATCACTAACATTGGTTTCACTCACTTTTTGTATCCTCCTTTCTATACACACAAAGTATTGTCATATTTTTGGGCTCCGCTCTACTCATTGGCTTATTGGCTTACGTCACATCCTTGTTTCATTGGAAGTGCAGCGGCCCCTACCAGCAGCTTCTGCACTGTGTACATCACAGGCCCCTCTGCAGGGCCGCTCAGGATGTGGGTCAGCCTGAGGCGCTCACACCCTGCCTCACTCTCATAAATGTCTCGAACCTGAAGCCAGTGTGAAGTCATAAACACTATTTAACTGTCAATGGCCACCAAGCACCAAAAATTAGTCAAAAATATTCAATCTATCTGATGTATAGTTTAACTACAGGCACAGAGAAGACACCATTCATAGTTTAAACATGATTGTCCCATGTTAACATTGATTCATTGCATTCAATTGAAAAAGGCCAGGAACAAGATCATGAACCAATTTGGCCACCATGATGACAATGATTGACACAGCGACATATTTACCTGTTGGATGTTTGACACAAAAAAGAGTATAAAAAAACAATCCAATAAGGGTACTTTTAATATTTCTATACCATCCTTTTTTTCCGTTATATCGAGATAGGTTTGTTCCCATATTATTTGAGTGTCCAGATCAACAACGTGCGTAAAAGAAAAAAAATATTGTGGGTTTTATTAGTTGCTCTTTATTATTATGCAGGTTTTCGGCCTCAGGAATTCATTGCAATAGCATTTGGAAAGTATTCTTGAGAGTTTACACATTTTCTTTTTCCCATTTGTGGAAGGTGTTTTGCATTTTCAGATTACACATTTACACAGTGATTGTTGATCTATTCACACAAACAAATTTAAAAACTTTATCTCCATATCTTTTTATGTATGAATTCAAAATTTAAACACTGACAATAAAAAACAATTGTAGTACTGAGTCCCATTCCCGTTGTAGCCTAATTACTATATATCTCACTTTATATCAAATATTTTCTCATTCATTTCCACATTTATTGTCTTTATTACAACACTCAATGCACACTCACATTTATTTATATATGCATATACACACGTGTCCAAACACCGGGACAGACCCTGACATGCCCCAATCTGACTCACTGACATACTGACACACAACATCTGGGGACATTTTCTAAGGAAAATCATGCAGATTTATTCCTCCTATGGGTCAAAAAAGAGAGAACCCTGGGGAGAGAAAGAGCTAGAGAATGAAGATGGTAGGAATAAAAAACAGGGAGGAATCATTCAAAAAAATAATAAATAAAAAGAGAAGTACGAAAAAGGGAAGAGAAAGAAAAAGAGAAAGAGACTGTTGAACAGGACTTTTGGCCTGTGAGGAGCTGTCTGTGTACATGAATACCCAGGAGGCCCTTTGACACACACACGTGCGCCCGCACGCACACACACCACACACACACACACACACACACACACACACACACACACACACACACACACACACACACACACACACACACACACACACACACACACACACACACACAGAGCATGGTCTGTGGTCAGGCTGTGAGCTGTGCACCATAGAGCCAAAGGTGTGTATTCAAGCGAAACTTTTCTCTGTGTCACTGTCAGTGTGTGTGTGTGTGTGTGTGTGTGTGTGTGTGTGTGTGTGTGTGTGTGTGTGTGTGTGTGTGTGTGTGTGTGTGTGTGTGTGTGTGTGTATGTGTGTGTGTGTGTGTGTGTGTGTGTGTGTGTGTGTGTGTGTGTGTGTGTGTGTGTGTGTGTGTGTGTGTGTGTGTGTGTGTGTGTGTGTGTGTGAGGCTTTGGCTAAAGGTTATGCTCTTATGTACATTTATAGCCAACATACCCTCAACTATGTGAATGTATTTCCCTCTGACACCGTCACGCAAACACTCGTGTGCCCCAGCTTCGTCATTGAGTCAGTAAACTATTGCATACATAATATGACAAAACACAACCACATACACATTTTTACTGGTTACTGAATTTCATAAAAGATTTTTCTAGTTTTTGACCTTTTGCAAATGTTAAATTTAATGTGGATACAGATTGCAAGGTTAAACAGATCTGGTATGTTTTGAAACCATTCTTTATGCATCCCTATCAATGTGTAGACCAGACACAGACACCTGCTGAAGAGTTATTGTTACAAAGCTTAAGATGTACTTGGTAGACTTTCAGGATGCAGTTTTATTTTAGTGACATAACTGTGGATTACATCCAAATGGAAGATCGGTATGGAATACAACACCATAAAGTATATACAGTAGGTCACAACACTTTATTAGTTTGGACATAAAAGCAAAAGTTTATGCAGGAGGCAGCTGGGGAAAAGGAAATGAAAAAGTATGTGTGTGCCGGCATCTCCCTTACAGACTAAACTCACAAAATCGACTGTGATGTCCTCACACACCCTTTGTCAAGAGTAGTTCCCTCTCCCTGACCACTAAGTGCCTAACCTGAACCTCACAGCCCACTGCTCGCTGTAATGCAGTGTGTGTGTTCATCACATCTGCACTCTGAAGAGCCCCTCTTTAAGGAACAGTTTACATTACACGTATAAACACAGCAAAATAGATGGATGGACCATTTTCTCCTCTTTGTTTCTTTCTAGGCAGAAACTGGATCGTGTGATCTTCTACATGTCTGTCTCTGTCTGTATAATGGAGACACACACACACACACACACACACACACACACACACACACACACACACACACACACACACACACGTACACACACACACACACACACACACACACACACACACACACACACACACACACACACACACACACACACACACACACACACACACACACACACACACACACACACAGTGTTAGGTTCAAATGATTAGGTGGCTCAAAGGAATGTTCCAAACACTGGAAAATGGACACACAATACAGCTATGAAAATAAGTTTGAAACCACTTGAGGAAGTCCCTGTTTCAGGGCAGTTTCCCATGTACCTATGTACAGACACACACACACACACCGACACACACACACACCCACCAATTCCCTTTCACAGATCAGTTTACTAATGGCTACGCGTTAAGTGCCAGATGAACTTGACTGGACATGCCTTAAGGGGGGCTTACATGTGTTTTCTTAGCTGAACGTATATGTATTGCTCTTTTTCAGACATGGAGTCATAGGATTCTTTTTTTTTCTTTCTTTCTTTCTTTCTTTCTTTCTTTCTTTCTTTCTTTCTTTCTTTCTTTCACACATATCATATCTATTTTGAATCTGATGCATTTCGCTAAGCTCTTCCTATCTGGGATTTTCTGCATACACAAATGTACATTTTCTAAGCATTTGCATTGTGAGCAACACAAGCCTTTCCGAGAACCAGCACCTTATTGTGGTGGAGAGGTTTGTGTACCCCGATGAACCTGGGGGCTGTGTTGTCTGGAACCTTGTGTTACTGGTAGGGTCTCCCATGGCAAATTGGTCTCAGGGTCAAGGGGCCAGACTAAGATTGGTTTCAAAAGACCTCATGAAAAACACACGTGAAAGCGAGGATACCCGGCCCGGAGGAAGCCCGGGGTCCCCTTCTGGAGCCAGGCCCAGAAGGCGGACTCGTCAGCGAGCGTCTGGTGGCCGGGCACAGCCCGAAAAAGCAACTTGGGCAACACCTCCGCTTCCCCGTCCCGCGGGCCCACCACCTACGGGAAACAACATGGGGTCGGGTGCGCTGCTAGAAGGGTGGCAGTGAAAGCAGAGGGTCTCGACGGACCAGACTCAGGCGACAGAAGCTGGCTTTGGGGACGTTGAATGTCACCTCTCTGGGGGGGAAGGAGCTGGAGCTTGTGCGGGAGGTGGAGCGTTACCAGTTGGATCTGGTGGGGCTCACCTCTATGCACAGGGTCGGCTCTGGAACCTTACTTCTTGATAGGGGTTGGACTCGATTGTTCTCCGGAGTTGCCCAAGGTGTGAGGCGCCGAACGAGTGTGGGGATACTCAAAAGCACCCGGTTGAGTGCCACTTTGTTGGAGTTTACCCCAGTGGACGAGAGGGTTGCCTCCCTACGCTTTCGGGTCATGGGGGGGAAAACTCTGACTGTTGGGTTAGTGCTTATGCACCAAACAGCAGTTCAGAGTATTCGGCCTTCTTGGAGACCCTGAAAGAAGTCCTGTATTGGGCTCCTGAAGGGGACTCCATAGTCTTGCTGGGAGACTTCAACGCACACGTGGGCAATGATGGAGACACTTGGAGGGGCGGGTTTTCGGGAGGAACGGCCCCCCCGATCTGAACCGGAGTGGTGGTTTGTTACTGGACTTCTGTGCTAGTCATGGATTGGCCATAACAAACACCATGTTCGAACATAAGGATGCTCATAAGTGTACGTGGTACCAGAGCACCCTAGGCAGAAGGTCCATGATCGGGTGAAGAGAGTTGTTAACTGATCACCATCTGGTGGTGAGTTGGGTCGAGTGGCAGGGGAAGCCTCTGGACAGACCTGGTAAGCCCAAACGTGTAGTGCGGGTGAACTGGGAACGTCTGGAGGAATCCCAAGTCCAGGAGGCCAACTCACCACCTCCGGCGAAGCTTTTCAAGCATCCTTGTGGAGGCTGGGGACATTGAACCAGAGTGGGCGGTGTTCAAAGCCTCCATTGCCGAAGCTGCAGCGGGGAGCTGTGGTCTCAAGGTCTTAGGTGCCTCAAGGGGCGGTAACCCTCAAACCTCCTGGTGGACACCGGTGGTTAGGGAAGCCGTCCGACTGAAGAAGGAGGTCTTTCGGGATATGTTATCCCTGGGTACTCCTGACGCAGTTGCAAGGCATCGACGGGCCCGAAGGGCAGCAGCCTCAGCCATGGCCCAGGCAAAGCAGCGGGTGTGGGAGAAGTTCGGAGAAGCCATGGAGAAGGACTTTCGATCGACACCAAAGTTGTTCTGGAAAACCGTCCGACACCAGTCATGGGGGAGGGGGTCTGCAGTTTGGTGGGCTAAGGATTGCACATCTGCTTTTTGCAGATGATGTGGTCCTAATGGCTTCATCTGTCTGTGACCTTCAGCACTCACTGGATCGGTTCACGGCCGAGTGTGAAGCGGCTGGGATGAGGATCAGCACCTCCAAATTTGAGGCCATGGTTCTCAGCAGGAAACCGATGGACTGTCCACTCCAGGTAGGGAATGAAGCCTTACCCCAAGTGAAGGAGTTCAAGTATCTCGGGGTCTTGTTCTCGAGTGAGGGAACAATGGAGCGCGAGATGGGCCAGAGAATCGGAGCAGCGGGAGCGGTACTGCAGTCGCTTTACAGCACCGTTGTGATGAAAAGAGAGCTGTGCCAGAAGGCAAAGCTGTCTGTCTACCGGGCCATCTTTGTTACTACCCTCACCTATGGTCATGACGGATGGGTCATGACCGAAAGAACGAGATTGCGGATACAAGCGGCCGAAATGGGATTTCTCCGCAGGGTGGCTTGTATCTCCCTTAGGGATAAGGTGAGAAGTTCAGTCATCCGGGAGGGACTTGGAGTAGAACCGCTGCTCCTTCGCGTTGAAAGGAGCCAGTTTAGGTGGTCCGGGCACCTAGTGAGGATGCCACCTGGGCGCCTCCCTAGGGAGGTGTTCCAGGCACGTCCAGCTGGGAAGAGACCGAGGGGTAGACTTAGGACCAGGTGGAGGGATTATATATCTTCGCTGGCCTGGGAGCGCCTTTGAATCCCCCAGTCAGAGCTGGTTGATGTGGCCAGGGAGAGGAAAGTTTGGGGCTCTCTGCTGGAGCTGTTACCTCCGCAACCCTGACGGAAAAGCGGGAGAAGATGGATGGATGGCAACATAATCCACACAGCACTCAAACTCCATTCATTTCAGAGACTCGGCCCTGTGGGTTTGAAGTGTGTCTTTTGTTGTTCCCAGTCCTTAGCGATATGGATTATGCGTGAGGTACTGTGAGGCATGTCACATATACAGCTATTTATACGCTCTCCATTGATTACAGTGCAGGTGTATGTATCAAGTGTTGTTCCGCTATGAAATGTATCTGTTGCTGTGGTTTAAGCTGGTGCCATGTATTATACAGGTAATTAATACCAAGATATACCAAAGATACATAATTACTGTCACACTTGCAAAATCTAAAGAAACACAAAACCTTCACAGTGAACAGTTTATCAGGATCACGGTGTGTGACACAGGGCCGCTCACGCTCACAGTTGTGTGGGTTTGCGAGACATTTGGTGGGATTGCTATGTAAACTTCTGTAAAGAATGGGGATAAAACACATTTAAAACAATAGCGTAGTTCTGAGACATTTCAAAGTGTACCGGATAGTTAAGTGTGATGATTACTGCCATAGTGACATGTAATGTATATGTTCTTTCTCCACAGACAAGAATGAGTATATCTTTTTACAGTAAGCCAGTATGACCATGGAACAATTATTCATCATTCATCTTTAGTCTCTCTGATACGCCTAAGATTAACACAATGGTGTGATCAGGCTTTATGAGAAGGTAAACTAAAACTACACGTCAGTGGTGAAAGTTAGATCTTAGTCTTCCTCTCTACATAAGGACATATTACCCACCTTAATCATCCAATAATGACATAATTTTTAGGAGTGGAGGGCTGATGGGAGTTCACATTATGCTACTCTGGTGACAGCTTTCTGAGATCAGTTTTTGGAATCTTACACACATGTTGGAACACAGTCAAGTGTGTCTTTAAATAGTTCAGTGTCTTGAATGGTGGAAGGGTTTATCTGTTAGTATGTTTTTTATAATCTGTATAATCGATCAATAGCAGAAGAACCAATTCCTGATCTGTGTGAATAGTATGTGTTTCTTGGGATTATTTTTTATAGAGGTCATCAAGTCATTGTAGAAGGAAAGGTTCATTTTGGGGGAATCACTTGAGTTCATTTTCAACTAGATTTGAATCAGAACCTTTCATGTCTTAGGTTTTGTTATTTAAAATGGATTGTAATTTTTTTTTTAGAGAAGTTAAAGGAGGCTAGTTAAAGGATTTACACAGTTTTGCGTAATGACACCGATTATAAAATGTTTTCCACTTAAAATAAAATCTCTTTCAATTTGTTTATTCAATGTATTTGTGCTGGAAACTCCTGTCGCACGGAGACGAAATCCAATGAGACATGGTAGAGCTGGAACTTAATGGCAGACACTGAAGATTTATTTGAAGTTACAGCCCTATTTATATTTAGACAATGTCTCTGCAAGTAAGTATTGAAGGGCAAAAATAATCAAACAACGCGGGAGGGAACAAAAGAGTCGACAGTAAACACCATTTACATGAAATATGGCCAATATTCAGAAGCCAGGTTTTGCCTTTCGGGGCAGAGTGTGTGTGTCTGGGGAGAAAACATCTGAGCCAGGGGATACACACTAAGTCTCGCTGACTGGACACTTTCACATGGAAAATGAAATGGGATGGGACACATTGAAGATAGAGGCATTTTCAGTCTCACACACACACACACACACACACACACACACACACACACACACACACACACACACACACACACACACACACACACACACACACACACACACACACACACACACACAGCTTATTGTTCTCCAAGGCAGTTCATCTCTTCCATCACCAGCTTAATGTTGTCAGGTGAACAGGTTTCTTTCATCATTAAGCACTTATACTGTTCCTTTACAAACTGCACTGCATCAATATCTATAAACTCTGTGTTATTACAGAAAATCATCTCCAGCTCTGCCTGAACTGAGGAGAAAATAACTTTTTAAATCACTGACGTGGCAATTTTCTAACAGTAATGTCAGTGAACACCCTGATGCTGCATTATTCTGAAGGGATAACGGCAAACGGGGACAAACACGCTCATTTAAAAATGGTTGCCCAGTAAGTGTGTTGGGCTTGAAACTTTGCGGCGAGGTCCTGCAGATTGATAGCGTATTGATTTCAGTTTTTGCCCCAGGGCCTTAATGGTGTGTGCATTTCCCTGTGAAAAATCCTTGTTGCACATAAATGAGGATGTTTATACACAGCTTAGTTTGGAAAGAAAGGGAGGAGTGTAGAATTCTGAGATGTAATATTTAAAGAAAGCACAATATGTTTCTAGTGACAGTATTTACTGCAAAGTGACCACAGTAGATATAACCAGTCTTGTAATGACATTTCAGTGTTTATATTTCAACATTAGCAGGCCACAATGGATATGTCCAACAAAAGCTGACTCAACATTTACACACACTAGCCTTCTTAGTTCTGCTAGTTTAATCTCGCTCTGCTTAAATCTTGTCTGTGAGCTTGCATATCCTGAAGATGTACAACGATACATGAACAGACAGCTGCATTCATTAACAAGTTGGTTCAGGGCTATAACCCTTTTTTAATATTTTGGTCACAGATCATGGTTTGTTATGATGGTAGCAGCTAATGTAGCCTTGAGCTGCCGCCTCGGGCAGAGATGAGGAGCTACAGAGCGGTGTAGGCCTGTAACTTTCATACTGCAGCTGTAATGGCAGCTCAAAAGGCTTTAAAGGACTTTTTTTCCACATACGCTGTACACCCAACAAATTGTAAAAGAACATTCATGTGTAAAACTGGTGCACCTTCCCTTTAAAGTACGACAAGCAGTGATCTTGTTTACCGCCTTTCAAAATACAGAGAAAAAATGCAACATGTTCCAGTGCAACCAACCAATCAACATCACTGAGAAATAGCCTTGAAATTATTTACAAATGTTGAATGTGCTCTTCAACTACATTTAATCCACTACATTTATGTTGCAACAACAGTTAAGTATTGCTTTTCTGAGTAAAATTGTAAATAAAAAACAGAATCAGTTCATATGAGACACATTATAGAATAAACTTCCTCATAGTATATGAACTCAACCACCTTCAACAACAAAGTATAAATTACATATTGATGCATTTATAATATTAACCCAAGCATAAAACAATGATGAGGTCCAATCTGAGCAATAATAAGCATTTAACGTTGTTTCACACCTCAGTAAAATAATGAATATTAGGATCCTTTTACTATTGGAAGGAATCTGAATGCTTCTTCCACCATGCAGTAATGTGGCTCTTTGTCAGTGTGTTGAAGAGAGCTTGGCATTAGTCATCACTGGATCTGTTTTAATTTTCTTTATATAGTTGGTGCATTTGGTTCAACTTGAAGATTTCTGAATGAGGAACACACACGTTTTGAGAGACGTGTGCATTGATTTACTTAAAGACCCAACACTGCAGGACCATTAATACAAAAACTGAATTTAGGAGACTATACAAAATGGTTCTCATCTCTTTCAGTGTAATAATTCTAATCTCCCAACCAGATTGAAGCTGCTGTATTTCTTAGCTGAAAACCGGACTTTTAAAGGTTTTTATCTGTTTAAAATGAAAACAGTCCAAAGCCAAAACTACTTACATTGCACTACATCAAACATTCAGCAAGTCTATCAAATAATCATAAATTGAAATGATAGCCTAATCGTTCCAATAGCTCTGTGCCAATCATCATCACCGAAGAGTATGATCGGTAGGTGATTTCTGTCTCAGCTGTCAGTCACAGTTCAAACGAGAATATGAAGCTAAGATTACAGAAATCTGCCAACGGTACACCAAAAAACTCCTTGTAAAAGCGCTAACGTGCCTCCCAGCTACCCTGAGACAGCGCGCTGAAAGCTCCAGCATAATGGCGATGACTCTGGGTAAAAATTGATGAGTTATGAACACAGCTTTCCACAAATCCCCTGCTTCTTTTCTGGGCTTTGCAATTACGCTCAACAGCATGTCACAATGTGTCAGCATGTATTGCTCTCTGGCACTTCCTCTCCAGGCGGTGTTGTGCTTCAACCATTTGTTCCTCTGCTCACACCTTTTTCTGATCTGAGAGCTGTGTTCTGCCCTCTGCAGTGGTTAAAATCCAGAACTAGTCAGCATGTCTGTATATCCTTTTTCCTTTTGTCTTTGATCTAAACATCACTTTTCTGTCACCAGCTCTGTGTAGACAAACTTACTTTCAAACGAGTCATTATGTTTTATTACACTGCTCAACATCTTTTTCTTTTTTTTGTTGCCTTGTCTTCTTTTTAGTTCATTGTATTGACAAAATATAGCTTAATTGTGGCTGTGATGGGTTTTGAAACAGACTAAAAGGAAACACAATTAAAAAGAATAAACCTTCAAATATTGGCAAACTACTTATTTTACCAGGTAGTGGAGAGTGGGGTAAGATTTGCCAGTGGGTAAGTTGGCCCGCTCCCTTTTTCTAGGGAACTGTGCACATTTCTTGTCATGTGACCATAAATTCAGGAAGCACCCATTATGTATGTGATGAAGAAAAGCAGTCGGGAAAGTGGTACTGTACATGTGTTTTTTCACAATAAAGCATGTCCTGCTTATCAAAGTACATTTTCAACATGTCAGGTATAATTACTGTTCCGTCAAAGCAAATGTATCCAGCTCTGACAATATGTTTAAGATATTTAGCAAAGTGTAAAACCATGTGAATCCTTTAGCTAAAGATTGGCATGAAGGACTAACATAGACTGTGGAGCAAAGTGAGCCAGTGGTTCAACTTAACCCCCCATGAGGCACTGAAGTTAAGTCTCTGGAGTATAAAATGCTATTTCAATGTGGTTTTACAAAGCTGATTTGTTTTTTTCTGTTTTAGTAAAAACATCATGCCAAGAAATTCCAAAAGGAGAAGGAGAGAGCAACCACTGATGGCAAGGCTAGAGAATCCATAAGAGCAGTGGCAAAAGACATATTGACAGGTCCACCCTGCGTAGATACATAAAGAGGAAGAAGGTAAGAAAGTGAAAACAGTAGGTTCAGTGGAACAGCAGAGGAAAGAGGGTCTTCACACAGGAGAGAGAAGGAGCTTCAGACCAGATCAGAAAACTGGCTGACCACTTTCATGGCCTTACTCCAGAGAAGTGCTGTGAACTGGCTTTGAATTACAGAAACAACATTCCTGTAGCAAACAACTCAGGTTTAAACTTGAAAATTCAATTGGTCAGTTTACCCCCAGATGGCTTTATTTGAGAAGTCATATCTTCATTACCTTACCCTATCCCTTATTTGCTGTAGAGCCTAATTTTCCTTCCCTTTCCACTCCACCCTAACCGTTAACCCTGCATCCAAACCACAGCAGACCTTCACAGCCGGATTTTGATTCACAGATTTCTCTTCAGCTTTTAATTCAGCACTCACAAAAGCTCCTCTGCAGCGTACAGTGGAGCGTCATCATATTGGATCAAGAGTTGACCAAAACAGGTGCTTGTACAGGGTTTTAAACCCAGTAAGTTTTAAACGCCAACAGACCTCAAGGTTATATTTTAGGCCTGACATTTCAGGAAAACTCTTTTAAACTCATCATTTCCTGTACAAGAGCTCTGCTGTGAGAGCAAAGAAGACCCACAAAAACATCTCTCTTCCATCCCCTCATTATCAAACGCCAGCCAGTATAAAACTACTCATCAGTTAAGTAGCTTGGAACGGAAAGAGCCAGCTCCAGAGTGTATTTGCTCCTTTTTTCCAGCACACACACTTTGAGAACAAGAAAGCCAAGCAGCTCTTCCACCAATCATTTCAGTTGCTGCCATCCAGTTCCAATGAACAAGAGAAACATACAAATAATCAGCTTACAGTTTGATCAAGGCCCAATCTATAGTGCATTGTTAGGACATTCATAAAGAACTCACTGCATTCATAATGCTTCATTTTTATTTTGCATCTATCTTAATCTGAGCTGCAGCTACTGTATTTTTGAATTTCTTATGTTAGTTTTTTCGAGCAATTGAGCTCAATGAAGGGAAGAACAATCATTTTTAAGTTCTGTTTTGCTCATCAGTAACTGAAAATCATAAAATCGTTCAATATGAACATACTATAATAAAGACAGAGGTTGGAAGATAACTGTTTCTGTGTAGGTGGTCTTATTTCTTGTCAGCAGGACTTTAAAACATGCTAGCAGGGTACCCTTGTCATGTGGGGAGCAACACTGAGTGTATGTAGATCGTCACCCTGGGAGCTGAGGTTAGGAAAACACAGCAGTTATGTGGGGAGTCGCTACAAAAAAGACCATGACCCATTTTTTGGTCCTGACCCATCATTAAAGGCCTACAGCAACAAGGACAATGAGAACAGGACAGCACTGGCTTGAATATTTAAGTGGAATAAAGGGCTATCCTCTGTGTGATTTTTTGAATCCCAAGCCAAGCCATTTGACGGTTGCAGTATTTGAAGAATCACAGGAGGGGGCCGCTTGAAAATCCCCTACTGTGGCGGCTCTTTAAACTTTCTCAGCCAGGGACAGGAATGGAATAAATTTTGCTTCTCCCTTGGACTCAAGCTCATTAGGACACTCTCTTGTTATGGTGAGACCTACCAAAAAACGCAGACCATGACCCACTTTTGGGATCTTCACTTAGTACGAAGAAATATTTCACTTGGGCAAAGGTCCAATATCAGTCCTGTACATGGTCTGCCTGATGGTCGTACATCTTTCTGCTTCTGGGGGCTTATTATTTCTTTTGACAAACCTTTTCAAACATGTAAATATTGCTAAAAAGGTTTTAAGGAAGTAAAACTGTAAAAAATAAAGCTTTCGGACTAATCCATAACAGCATCCCTACTGATCATTGGAAAGCATGTGTTGGTGGGTGACTGCTCTGAACTACTTCATTAATATCTGCATATATTTTCAGTTTTAGTTCATGCTTTACTCATCTATTCATCATAATGTGTTAACTGTTGTTTTGTCTGAAGTCTGAACTAACCAAGGGCAGTTCCTAACAGTGTTTTGTTTTGATGGCAACAATGAGTTTAATTGTCGCTGCGTAATGCAGGGCAGATAAAGTTAAGATGTCAGCGTACGTGGCATTGGGCAGAAATGTTTCAGTATTTATAGATCATGCTCCTATTAATCAATTTGCTTGGTTTAACCCTTTTCGTGCGTTTCGGGTCTAATGTGACCGAGTGACTTTGTTTTTTATCATAAAGATTGTGTTTTTCATCCATTTGCCTCAAGACCTTACAGATTCATCCACACTGGGCCTCTGAACATATACAATTGATGATCACCACTTGCAGGGAATTTTGAGTGATTTATTCAACAGTGACACACCTATGATGTTTTCGGTCAGAATTGACCGCGATGAGGGGGGGCGCTAGTGAGCAGGCTATGAAGTAGACGTGTGTCGGAACTCTCCAGAACCTTTTTCTCAAAAAACGTAAAAACAGCACAAGTTGGACCAAATTATCGCTGTTTATTATTTATTTACACTTAGTTACACGTTTCTAAAAATGTATGTGAGAAGACATGGCTGGTAAAGCGCAAACAAAACGTATCACCGCTTCGTCTGCATCGAGGCCTATGGCCGCCGACACATCCCCGAGCGGCAGTGATAACCCGACCCCCGCCGACATGACCTCAGTGCTGGCGACCGAGACCTGCAGGCGGGAGTTACTCGCGTCGCTACGTGAAGACATTGGACACATTATCAAGCTGGAGATCAGAGAGGTGCTCGAGAGGGAGATGGCGGGGCTTCGGGGAGACATAAACACGGTAAAAAACGAACTACAATCCTACCAGAGTTCAGTCGCTAAAGAGCTAACCTCGCTTAAGAACACTACGACGGAAATGGAGAAGAGCCTGTCCGCGTGCACAGATGATATCACCACGTTACAGCGCGAGGTTAAACATCTCCAGACGCAAAATGAATCATTACAAAACAAGTGTGAAGACTTGGAAGCGAGATCAAGGAGGAACAATATCAGGATTGTTGGACTACCGGAGAGCCAGAACAGCTCTGCTACCGCTGTTTCAGCGCTTCTACAGAAGGCATTTGACCTCGATGAGGCCCCGGTACTGGATAGATCTCATCGCTCACTGCAGCCAGCGCCAAGATGGGGAGACCAGCCGCGCGTCATTGTGGCTCGCCTAAATTACTTCCATGACTGCGTTAACATCCTTCGCCAGGCCAGGATGAAGCAGCAGACTAAGGTGGACGGGATGACCATCTCTGTATACCCAGATTACACTACACGGGAGGTCAAAGCTCGAGCAGGTTTCAACGCGGTGAGGCAACAACTACGAGGACTTGAAGGAGTTAAGTATGGCATCCTCTACCCGGCTCGTCTTAGGATCACCCACAACAACCAGGAGCGGATGTTTTCCTCACCAGAAGAAGCGCAGGTTTAAATCTCGAAGAATATCTCCACACGGGGGGCTTCCCACAGTGAATGACTGGTAAACGTACTCTGGAGCCGTAGCTATTAAGAAACATTTATTGGAACTTTACTTTGTTCTCAGTCAGCTGATAAGCTAAACTTTACCTTGAATTGATAGGTGCACTACTTATATCCTTCATGCAATCTTATAAATTATATGATCCTTGGAGACACGCCAACCCCTCCATTAGACAGTTTTCTTTTTTTTCGCCAGTTCACCTTTCATATACAAGAATCGACTTTTTCCTTATTGACTATAGAACATTGTCCTTTGTAACTGATAGCAGATACCATAGTATCACAATTTCGGATCACTGCCCTGTCCAGTTGGACATGTCATTTCCGAACAGTTCTGTGCCCCAGTGCTCATGGCAACTAGACCCGCTGCTATTAAAACAACCATCATTTGAAAAATGTATCTCTGACCAAATAGACTTCTTTCTCCTGACAAACACTACCCAAGGAATGTCATATGGCATCATATGGGATTCGCTTAAGGCATATCTCAGGGGTCAGATTATCTCATATGCAACTCATAAGAAAAGAGAACGCGATAAACGCCTCAAGGAGTTGAACCAACAAATACTGAATATAGACAATCAACTGGCCCGTAACTCGACACCTGAACTTTTTAAGGAACGGTTATTGCTACAAACAGAATTTGACAACCTCTCTATAAGACAGACTGAACGGATGATGTTAAAAACAAGACAAAAATACTATGAACATGGTGAGAGGGTAGCGAAGTTATTATGTCACCAACTTAAACAAACAATGATACAAAACGCAATCCCAGAAATTCGTGTCTCATCAGATTCGACTTCTTCACATCCACAAGCTATTAATGATCGCTTTAAAGCATATTATACCGAACTTTACAAATCACAGGCTTCAGCAAACGTGGTGGCCCTTCAGGATTTCTTAGATGACCTACCCCTACCACAAATCACTACGGAGGACAGAGATTTACTTGATGCCCATATAACGACAGAGGAGATAACACAGGCAATAAAATCCATGCGAAAAGGAAAAACGCCTGGTCCAGATGGATTTCCTGTAGACTTTTACAAGAAGTTTGTTTCCAAGCTGGCACCTTTTTTACGTCTATTGTTTCAAGAAATCACTTCAGACAAGAAACTACCACCCACCATGACACTGGCTACTATATCAGTTTTGTTGAAGAAAGACAAGGACCCATTGGACTGTGGCTCATACCGTCCGATCAGCCTACTGTGTTGTGATTACAAGATTCTTACAAAAGCTGTATCGCGTCGTTTAGAAACAGTGATACCAAAAATGATTGATCCGGATCAAACAGGGTTTATACCAGGGCGGCAGTCGTTTATAATATGAGGCGTTTGTTCAATGTGCTCTATTCTAACCACTCAAGCCCGCAGGCAGAGGTTGTGCTCTCACTCGATGCAGAGAAGGCCTTTGACCGGGTGGAGTGGGATTATCTATTTACTGTGCTTGATAAATTTGGATTCGGCCCCATTTTTACCTCGTTGGTTAGGATATTGTATGCATCACCCAGGGCCTCAGTACGTACAAACTCCATTAGATCCAGTTACTTTAGGCTACATAGAGGTACACGGCAGGGATCCTGCCTCTCACCATTTTTATTTGATCTGGCCATTGAGCCGCTTGCTGCATCCTTGAGAATACAACAGTGTATTGCGGGTATCACCAGAAATGAAACGGTGCATAAAGTGTCGTTGTATGCAGATGACCTCTTATTATGTATATCAAACCCAATGGAATCAATCCCCAAACTTATACACACACTACAGCAATTTGGAAAACTATCAGGTTATAGTCTTAACCTAACCAAAAGTTTGCTCTTCCCCATAAATCAACTAGCTAAATCCACAGATTATAGCGGCTTCCCATTCAAATTAGAACAACAAGCTTTCACCTATTTGGGCATAAACGTTACACGTCATATAAGGACCTATTTGACCATAACTTTAAAGTTTTGTTAGAACGTACTAAACAGGACTTTCTTGAATGGTCAGCTCTCCCTATCACACTAGCGGGCCGAGTTAACACAATCAAGATGACAGTGCTACCACGGTTCTTATATTTGTTTCAGATGATCCGATTCTGCTAACCAAGTCATGGTTTAAACAACTGAATAGTCACATCACTAGTTTTATTTGGGGCACCTCCCACCCGCGAATTAAGAGAACTTCACTAGAGATGCCCAAGAGCACGGGGGGACTGGGCCTGCCTAACTTACTGTTTTATTACTGGGCAGCTAACATCTCCAAGTTGAATTACTGGATCTCTTTACATTAAAAAAAAGCGGGGCCAATGTGGGCCACAATGGAACTCAAATCTAATTTGCCGCTTTCACCGATCTCCATCATAAGCAGCCCCCTGCCCAGTAATTTAAGTCTTCAACGCCTGGGACCGGTTATTAGAAATTCCCTAAAGATATGGCTGCAATTTAGAAAACATGTCCACCTCAATCAATCAATAACTCTCCTTCCCCTGGTACGAAATCACCTGTTTCCCCCATCCCAAGCTGACACTGCTTTTGAAACATGGCATCGAAATGGGTTGGTGTTCTTCAAAGACCTCTTTGTAGATGGCACATTCGCTTCCTTCGACCTATTACAGAAAGACAATAATATTCCTAAAAAACACTTCTTCAGATACCTGCAAGTGCGCAGCTTTGCCAAGAAGCACTTCTCATTTCCTCACTTACCGGCTAAGGATGTCTTGGACTCCATATTGGAGCTGGACCCTAGTGGAAGGAGGAGGGTAGCCAAGATTTATCAAATGTTACAAGATATCGACCCACCGTCATGGGAAAGTACTCGGTTGGCATGGGAAAAGGACTTAGACATTGCACTATCCGAGGAGACATGGCAAAAAAGTTTGAAGCGTATACACACCACATCTCTTTGCATACGGCATGGTCTTATCCAATTTAAAGCTGTACATAGACTGCACTATTCAAATGAGAAACTGGCCAGAATATACCCTAAAGTCAATCCTGAATGTCCGAGATGCAGCCACAATCCAGCTACAGTGGGTCACATGTTTTGGTCATGCAGGTCTCTAAACAGCTTCTGGACCAACATTTTTGAAGCTATATCTTATATACGTGGTGTTAATGTAGACCCAGACCCAGTAATCGCCATCTTTGGGACAATACTTCCAGAAAAACATTTTACTAACTTACAGATGAATGCCGTAGCGTTTTTAACCCTGATGGCGCGGAGATCAATTCTCATACAGTGGAAGTCGGTAACCCCTCCCTCATTCAAACACTGGGTTAAAGAGGTGCTCTCTATGATTCCACTAGAGAAACTAAAATATAGCCGTAACAGTAACAAAGACAGATTTATTCAAACCTGGACTCCCTTTATAGAGTTTATTGAGAACATATCTTTCACCTGACATCCCTTTAGCATGCCAGCCTTTGCAGATGTAGAGTGACCAGCTGGATTTATGTAACAGATAAGATTTTCCCCATCACGTCTTCTGTGCAGGAGTGTACTTTATGGGAGCCTACATATGCTAGGTATTTATTTATTTATCTATTTTCTCCTTTTGGGTGGATCAGATGCATATGTACTTGTGAGTATGCACTTGTATAATGGGTACATGTGTATATGTGTGTATGCTTTTGTGTGTATAAGTCACATGTATGTTTATATGTGCTTGAGTACGAGTGCATCCATGTAACTAGGACTGTGCAGGTGTGAGAACATGTGCACATCTTTATTTATTTATTTTGTTATTTTATTTATTTTTGTTATTTTTATTTTATTTTGTAGTCTTGTGGGAGTGGGTGGGCGGGATGGTGTATTGTTTTGTGTTCTGTAAATTTAAAAAGTTCTATAAATAAAGTGCTTAAAAAAAAAAGAAGAATTGACCGCCATAGGTAATGAATGGGTATGAGTATATTATATGGGGTCATATCAGTCTCATAATACACAAATGCACACAGAAGGATTCACATTTGTATTTCAGGATCCACACAAATATTTTTCAATGCATACACAAATGTGTTCCATTTCATATGTAAATAAAATCCAAACACAGAAAAAAGTTTATGAGCATAGTGTAAGATCTGATCTCGTGTCATCTCGCAGCATTGTTAGTAAAATGAACACCAGATAGGACCGATCACTTATCGTTAATAGAGGTGCACTTTATATTTCAAGGGTTTCAGTTAGATAAATGTTTGATCAGGATTAAAACACTTTGTTTTATGTAGATTTGTATCACATTTGTATTTCAGGATCCACACAAATATTTTTCAATGCATACACAAATGTGTTCCATTTCATATGTAAATAAAATCCAAACAACACAGAAAAAAGTTTCACATTTTGGGAATTTGTGGGCAACCAGTACCTTTAATACAGTGACAGTGCAGTTCAGAAACAGGGAGACAGAGGGGAAGATGCGCGGCAAGGGACTCAGGCCGGATTCAAACCTGGGTCCACTGCATGGGGATCAAACCCCAGTATATGGCCGCCAGCTATACCCACTGAGCTATACAACAGCATACATGTCTATTTTTGATCCCCATATATTTTTTTCCGTTTCAAACCGCTGAACCTGCATACACAAACCGCTTTCTGTGCATGGATTGCTGTGCATTGTGAAGTAATGTTGGGTCCTTGGCGAAACTCAGTAAAATGTGGCTTGACTCGGCACAACTCTTTGCACTAAAACTTATATTGAAAACGCAAATCACGTGATGGAAAATAACTAGTGCCAGTATACTGCTTGAGTCAGTACGTTAGTCCATGTGTTAGCAAACAAATGTGATCAGGTAGGAGAAGGGAGGATTCTGATATATGATCTGACAGGGAGAGAAACATAAAGATTGACAGGCCATCCGGTATTGTGATGACAGCATCCTCAGGGTCCTTCAGAAAAGGCCATGTCCCCAACTCACTGATGTGATTTCCATAGCTATTGGACTGGTCATTATATTTGAAACACATTCGGGAGAGCTTATTTGATTGAAAGAACAGTTTGCAAGAGAGAGAGAGAGAGAGAGAGAGAGAGAGAGAGAGAGAGAGAGAGAGAGAGAGAGAGAGAGAGAGAGAGAGAGAGAGAGAGAGAGAGAAATAAAGGAATATAGTTTCTCTATGTGATGGCACTGACAACAGGAGAGAGGAACATAATGAAACAGGAAGTGATCTGACCTTTTCCAGTCAATGCCAACTTTCAGACACATTCCATACGGAGCTCCAATGCTAACACATGATAATAGACCTCCATTATTGTGCTCATCCACATCTATTTACATCAACTCTACTCAGTGATGGATTCATTTTGACCTCGAGTTCAACTTCATGGTAGGATGCATCTTCAAACTGAAACAAATGAGGCAATCCTAATGGCACATTCTGCCTTGGATAGCTTAAATGATAATATTATCAAAGATTGGAGTTATATAGATGTCTATAATGTAAATACTCCTAAAGACATGATTTTTAAAGCTTGATGAGAATAAAAATAGAGCTCCTCATTCTGTCAGAGGCTGGGTGAGATAAACACATGTTTAATGACGTGTGCCTGAGCTGCTCATCTGAAATAGATTTCATCCAATGTGTTGGATTAAATATTTTATATGGTTTAGTCAAACTGAAATTGCTGGCAGGAAAAGTTTCAATGGTGGTAACAAATACAGTCAGAGTGTCTATAGACTCTGCAGCTTACAGCCCAGTCTGGGATATTCAAATGTCTGTGATCCAAACAAAAATCATGTCAAAGTTGAGTTGTGAAGGTCTACCCTGCTGCTCTAGAGTGCTATAGTTAGTTTTTGTGTCACAGTGAGTATGTTTCCTGCACTGGGTTTCCTTTAGTGTTTTGTATCGATCCAGTGTTTGCATCACCCTGTCTGATGGAGCTTTGAATGACCTTTCAAACCCTGAAGAAGAGAAAATATCTTGTATTTCTGCCACTCTTAAAGGAGGACTGTGGCATTAGGTTCAAAGTCAAGGACATATTCTCTCATTATTGTACCTTTAACTGAACTCAATACTGCTTTGATTTGAACCTAAATCAATGTAACACAAACAACGATACATAATTAATATTCATGTAAGGGGGTTATATGATTCATTGTGATCATTATTTATAATTAAAAACGAATAGTAGAAATGAATGATGCCAACACAATCGTGACTGAAATTAATAACATTTGCAAATTTTGAAACAAATTAAAGAATTGTTCTTCCATATGACATCACATTTCCCTTTCCTTACTGCTGAAATAAAGCTCTGCTGCCTTCTTTCTTGAGGGACACAGTTATCAGTTTTTTGCAGCCGTATTATGAGGACTTGCAATTTGAACCAATCCCTGCACTTTACCTTCACAAAAGTGCTCTCAAGCCCTCAGACAAATGACAGGAACGGCAATTTCCACAAATCATTCCAATTTCCTGAAACACACGTTATAATGAGAGCTCTCGTAAACAAGCAATTCACCACAACACTTCCCTTTGACTTTTGGCTCTGCTGTGATTAACTTGGTTTTTTCTCCTGCCAACGTGCCTCATCAATTAAACTGGGGCTAAAAAGTTGGAATTTCACCCACACATGTATATCATATATTTACATATTTTTAAAAGTTAAATGGCATTTAGGTCATTTATTTAGCTGATTAATAATATCTGACAACAACAAGAACCATAGAGACTACCACCAGACTGTTCCATCAATGTCAACTGTTATAAACCCCCTCGACAATATGATGCTCTGTTGTAGCTGCAACAAGTGCACACTTAAACACACAATGGTTTTGTCTGCTTTGCAAATGGTTATATCATTTTAGAAGCTGATTTTATAAAGTTTTTCATCACAACAGTAATTATCCCTAACATGTTGAAAATGTACTTTGACAAGCAGAACATGGTTTATGTACCACTTTACCATGTGCTTCTCTCCATCACAGCCAAATATACATAATGGGTGCTTCCTGAATGTATGGTCACATGACAACAAATGTGCACAGTTGCCTAGACAAAGGGGGTGGGCTAACTTACCCACTGGCTCATCTTACCCCACTCTCCCCTATTTCATTTTTGAACTATTTAATGTAGTTGGATAAATTGCATTTGTTGTGTGATTGATAAATAGGTCAGGGAGATACACAACGCATGTATATGAAATGTCTTCCAGTCTCTATAAAAATAAACATAATATTGTTTTTTAGTGGCATTGCATTTGTAGTTCAAATTACTTTTACTTTCATATTTTAAATTCTTTGCAATTATTAATTGTCTCTTAATTGAACCGTTTAACATATGTTTATTAAACATTGCTTTAAAGTGGCAGATTTATTGTTAAGTTATTTGTCCATCTGTATTGTGTTTTGTGTGTTCATTTAGTTTATGAGCATAGTGTAAGATCTGATCTCGTGTCATCTCGCAGCATTGTTAGTAAAATGAACACCAGATAGGACCGATCACTTATCGTTAATAGAGGTGCACTTTATATTTCAAGGGTTTCAGTTAGATAAATGTTTGATCAGGATTAAAACACTTTGTTTTATGTAGATTTGTATCACGTATTGTGTTTTGAGACAAAGCTTTTAAAAAGCTGGTCAGGCTCTGCAGAGCGCGCTTTTTTTTGGTGTTATAGGACTGTTTCTGTTCAGGCTTAAGGTAAGACATGGCTTGAGACTTTGTGCATATGTACATGTGTGCATACTGAGCTTTGAAGTAAGTGCTGGCTGAGAAGAGGAAGCCAATAAAAAGGTTTGAATACGTTTGTCAGGAGGTCCTTTTCTGAGGGAATGATTTCATTTCACCAGGGTTCTGAATACAAGTTATTCATTGGATTGTTTGGATGATAAGTCTTTTTGGCACTTATCTGGATTTGACAGTTCTTTATAGGTAATACTTCAGAATTGACACTTTTTTGCAATTTGCAATTCCAGTTTGACTGTAAACAATTGATTTGAATTAGAATAGAGACTCTAAATCAGCAGAGCTACAAAAAAGTAGGAGAAGGTCGAAGCAAGGGTTTGACATTTACACTGCGGGGAATCCACTTGTTCTTCCTTCCCATCCTTCTTCCAGCAATAAAGCCCTTAAGAAAGTTGTGTCCCTTTTCCAGCAGATAATTATCTTTTAATTGCTCTTGTTTCCCTCCTTTTTCAACTTCGCCCTTTTTTCTTCTTCTTTCACACTTTGTTAAATCTCTCTGTAACAAAAGGTCAGAGTGCAGCGAGTGTGATGTCGCTGTGTGAGACGGACGGATCTATAATCACACAGCTCATGCTCTCTGTGCGTGTCATTTGCCATGGTAACTGGTAGTCAAATGGAATGCCATGCAGTCAGACGAAACCCCCGAACAAGAGCAGTGAGAAAAGATGAAGGGAATTGGAAAGGATGGACAGCAAAGGAAAGAGTGGGACAGCTGATAAATTTGCTGCTTTGTAAAAGGAATGGGAGGGTTACCTTAAAAAATGGAATCCTTGACAATTACTAATTACCTGTAAAAAAAATGTAATCAGTAACCTAATGTAACAACACATCTGATTAATCTGATTAGTTCCGTTACTTTTGGATAACCTCAATTTCAAAAGCAATTAAAAATAAATGCAAGAGAAAATAAAGTGTATTATGTAAGACAACAGAACAATGGGACCTTAGGAGGGATGAAACCAAGATATTTAGTATAATGCACAAATGCTGATTTAGTTTAATAAATGAATTGCACACAGTGTTTTTGTTTAATGAATAAGGTACTCACCAACTTCGAACAAATATATTTTAAATAAAGAAGGTTAAAGGTAACTTAAATGAAAAACAAAAAGAATGATCAAGCAGTATGTTTACCTATAATACAGTATACTTCATTTTCACTTTAAAATGCATTGAAACATTGTAATCATGCTTGTTATCCCCATTTCTTTTTAATGTAACAGTAAACTGATTATGTTTGTAACTGTAAGGGAATAAAGTTACCTTTTGTTTGTATCCTGATTACTTTATCCCATTTCATGTAATTACTCGCAGAGCCTGGTTGTTAGGGTCAGGAAGTGTTCTCTCATTTCTCTCCTTCTTAATAAGATCTTGAAGCGAGAGACTTTAAGATCTGTAAGAGGGAATGTGTCACCTGATTTCTTAATGTGTGTGTGTTTCAAAGGGAATGGTCTGTTTGTGTGTGTAAAGCCATCTCCGAATGTGAATCTGTGATTGTGTGAGTATCTCTCTCTCTGTCTGGGTCAAGCGTCCTCTCTCTCAGCGTGCAGTCTTGACGCGGCGCCCAACTCCCTACCCATAATCCTTTTCTCCCCAGGCGCTTCATTCTCCCGCAACTCGCCCCCTCGCTGGGATGAAGTTATCACGCTATGCACACTACTCTAGCTTGTCCACCCCTCTGTGTGTGTGTGTGTGTGTGTGTGTGTGTGTGTGTGTGTGTGTGTGTGTGTGTTTGTTTTCCCCAAAACACACCCAGTATAACTTGCTTTCTGTGTGCAGAGGCTCTGCAGTCGGACACGCATGTTTACTGCATAATAAGGCCGAGTGGCTACAAACACCATTTTCTTCACGGAAACTAATACGGAATGAGAGCCAATGAATACTGTCACCTTCTGCTTCCCACACACACACACACACACACACACACACACACACACACACACACACACACACACACACACACACACACACACACACACACACACACACACACACACCTAATTGCACATACTGTATATCTAATGCCCTGCTATGACGTGAGCTCACAATGAATGTCAGCATTGAAACAGCTGCCACTTTTAGTGTCTTCACAGGTTTAGAGTCTTAAGGTGGATCTTTAGACTAAATGTTATTGATATCCATTTCACATTTCACTAAAACCCAAAAAGGCCAACCCCAGCGTGGCACTAGGGGTCAAGTGATGGGATCACCAAAATGTCCCTCCCTGGGGACTGTGGGTTTCTGTAGCTGAGTTTCCTGGCCAAGGGGAAAGTTACACTTTTGGTCCCTCAACCTGCAAAATGTAGGGGGTCAGTTAAATGTTATACTTGCCCTTTTAGATGTATGTTAAATATTTACATTTTAAGTATGAATAAACTGTTGAAATAAAACTGCATTATTTTTGCAATTCATGCTTCTGTGATCATTGTCCCTGTAAAGGGAAGCCCCCTCAATCAGCAAAACAATAGATTTAAGTATTAAAGGTCCATGGGTTCCTCCTGCACCTTAGCAGGAGATCATCAGATATATAAAGGTTACCCCAGCCATCGTTATTACCATACAAGGTTGGGAGGATAGAGCCTGGGAGACCCATGTCTGTAGAAATGTTTGTGCCGATCTTTAAAATGTGTTAAAATGTAGAATGTCACAGCCCGAGATACTAAACGTAAGATCACAAAACCACTGTGTCATCCTCAGAGGAACAAGTCCATACCCATTTCCATGGCAATACATTTATTAATTGTTGAGCAATTTAAGCTTCGACTAAGAGTGTAGTTCTACCAACAGACAAACATTACCGGCCTTAGATATGATGACTTTCAAAGTGATCTGAACTGCATTCAGAGTTTTTTGTATAGCCCAGTGTCAACAATCTAAATGTACCTGAATGGACTGGACAATCTGTCCAGCATAGGACACCCCCATCTGTCTTTGTAGCTTTGATTCAACGGAGAAAAAATAAATGCAGTCCATCAATTTGAATTTAGTTGGACACTTTCCACAGGGTTTGGGGCATGTGATTGGGCTGAGTAAAGTCCATGTGAATCCACCCATGGACTACTGAAAAATATTCTGCCTGCGTATGCAGGTTGAGTGCTTATCTTTGCTAATCTTACTGAGAACCGTAGTTTTAAAAAGACCCACGTACAGGAAGTCTTTGGCTCTTGAGTCTATTGGAACATTAAACCCACCATCACTGCAGTTCCTGCCGCTACATGACAATGGAACCTAATGTGGATAAAACACTTAAATCTGAGCGGAAATGCACAAACAGGTAAAATGGACACAAAAGTTCAATTCTTCAGAGGATTGCCAGCAAGAAAGAATGTAAGCAAGTCAGACAGACCGACACCGGGAGGAAACAAACACACCTAACGAAACAAAGATAAGAATAGAATTTCCGAAAGGAACTCTGTGGAGATTTGCTGTGAATGCCAAATGTCAACTCTACATTTTCATAGCTTTGGTTTGTCCTAGTTTGGTTTGAAATGCAAAATGCAGCACTTTATTGCTCCATCAGGCTCATTTAATGTGAAAAAACCTGTTCTTCTAAGGTTTAACCACAAAGTAGGTCTACAACACAAAAGCTGTCCATCCTGAAGATTAAAGATGCCACCAATTATGTGTGTTGTCTCTAATCCGGCTATTGCTATTTCACAAAAGCATAACTTTCTTAATAGATGTGATTTACCCAAAGATATCTACATTTAAGAGCTGTTGGTCTCATGATAAAAACATCTAAACATTTAGCAGCACATTAAACATCGGTTATAAGTTACAGCAAATACATTTTCAATGGAGCCCGAAAGCTAGATCAGGCAGTCAGCTCAAAGATGATGACACATTTACACGTGACATGCTTTATCCCTTCACACGACCAACCAAACACGTTTGGATATAACTTTTGGTACTTTTTACTCCACTACTTTTATCTAACACTCTTAGTTCCCAGCTATTGTTTCCATACAAAAAACAAAATGTGTTATAAGACATAATGCAGTACTGTTCTGCCAATATATATTTCAGAAAATGTCAAATGTTCTTTATATAAATTGCAATTTTAAAAGGCTCGGGCATGTACAGTATTTCAAAGCAATAAGAGAAAAAAACGGTTATATTCTATAATCATATAATACTTCAAAACAGTCATTGTTTTTGTTTTTTGTTGTGGGTACTTTTACTTTTAAGACTTTAAGTACATTTAGCTGACAATACTTCTGTACTCCTACTAAAGTAACATTTTGAATGCCGGACTTTCATTTGTAATGATACCAAAGTATCTGTACTTTTACTCAAGTACTTCTTCAACACTGGATATATCAAAGTGCAATGCTTCATGTGATGTCCAGTGCAGACGGACACAAGCTGGAGATATAAGTTGTCAGGGTCTGAAGGTTCCAAGTCTAAAGATAATTTGATAAAATGCTTTCTCATATTGACTCTATAGTTTCGAAGTCCAGGCCTAAATATAAAGGTCTGTGCTTTTACCACAAGGGCCCTCTGCTGTGGAGCGGCCTGCCTGAGGAGATAGAATCATTAGATTATATTCCATTTAGCTGACGCTTTTATTAAATCAACTTAAAATGAGTGCAATCAGCCAGAAGAATCGGCTCACATCATCAGTAATCCCTTTTTTTAAACACTTCTTAACACACATTTTTATAGACTGGCTTTTATGTGATCTCTTTATTGCTGTAATGTCCCCATTTAATATCTTTTTATTTAGATTTATTTTATGTTATTGTTTTGATCTATTCTACCTTTTAATCTTTCGTCATAATTAGATCGTTTGGATAGGTGCATCTGTGAATGCGTCTTCAGTTGAGGTTACTGTAGGAGGACACTGTGCCCACACCTCTACAGAGACCTGTCTCAGTGACACATTGACGGGCGGCGGGACGAGAGGATTGTGATTCTGTGTTAACGTAAACAATGTTTGGTGCTCATACTTCCCATTGTTCCCCTGTTGCCGTTTTTTCAGAATTATCTGCCAATAGAATCCACCCTTGTTTTGTTCATGTTGTCTCTTCGAAAAATCGCAACTCAGGAACTGAACTGCACTGTTGTTTTGTCAACTGTCATGTGTTTGTTGAGTGGCATATTTAACTGAACAAAAAATATGCAAAAAAAAACTTTGATTACTTGATTCTCTCCTGTAGCGAGACCGAAAGCGAGTTGTACCCATCATGCCATTGGACGATGTAATAGTTAGCCATCAAGGTTCAATGGTTTTCATTGGTGGTATATAAATATATGTATATTACTTAGTTTTTTGTATACCCCTTTATCTAGGCCCTTACTCCTCTTTTTTTTCTAGTTCCTGATGTTTTTATGTTATATGTTCTTTTATATTTGCACTGTGGGGCTACAAGAAACGTTATTTCAATTTTGTATAACACATGTGGAAATTTTGACAATAAAGTGGACTTTGACTTTTTGACAATATCTACAGTGTAGTTAAGGAAGTTCAATGATGCAGAGTATGTTGAAAGTGACAAAGTAAATGTAGAATTTTATGTCCATTACAGCTTCCTACATTACGTCATAACATATAACAGAATGTAAGGTTAAATATTGTACAGGCTGCACAACCAGGGATTGATCCCCAATTAAGACCTTTATAACCTAACCTGCACCTTTATTACATATCATTTAAACTTTATGTATTATTGTACAGTACACAGTATAGCACATTTTACAATTAACCTGTGTTGGGTCACTGGCAGTGACCAGGAGGTGAGCTGGCACGTCTCCAGTCCCTTTATACTGTTCTTTATATCACATCGTATGTGAACTCTTACCTGTGCTTTCCTGTGTTTCAATCTTATTCCTGTCACTACCCATGGATCAATAAAGGATTATCTAATCTTAACAGTTATAATGGGTAAACTCTCATTAGTCAAAGTCAAAGTCCACTTTATTGTCAACATTTCCACATGTGTTATACATACAGAACATTGAAATACCGTTTCTTGCAGTCCCACAGTGCAAATATAAACATGAACATATAACATAAAAAGATAAGGGCCGAGAAAAAAAAGGGGGAGTAAGGGCCTAGATAAAGGGATACTAATTATACTATACAGTGTGTATATAACGCACTACTTAAACGTCCTGTCGATCTGACACTGCACTGCCTTGTGACCTCAGCAATACACCCTTAACCATGAAAGGACAGAAAAACCTACTGTACTGACAGACCTCACCTTATCCAGACAGGGTAAGGGCACAGTGAAGATCTGAACACAAGCTGCACTCTTCTGTGTCTCCTGCACCACAGCAACATGAAGTAAAACAACCACAGAGCTAACCGAGCTATGCCCGGGCGTTAGGGAGAAACAGGAAAATGCCACCCCCCAAAAAAAGAAGACTTTGATAGTTTGAAATACAAAGATAAACATAGTATGTATAGATAATAGCCTCAAACTATTGTTAGACTATAATAATATGTAATAATCTGATTTATATTTATCCAGGTGTCTCATTTATTACAACTGCAGTTATATTTCCGTTGTACAATAACTGTACAGTTTATTGGTTTTTCTGCATTTTTATTGTCATGCAATTAGAAATATCCATAAATGACGTCACTTCTCATTGGTCAGCGTTGTGAATTTGTTAGTTTAGTTAAAGAATAACCTCAGTTCTAAAGGTATTCTGAGGATGGAGGGGGGCTTCCTGCCACAGTTCCAAACATCAGTCAGTATCAGTGTGAGTATTTGTGGTTTCTATAGTCTTCCATATTTGCTTTAACCTTCCTGCTGTGTTGGGGTTAAATCTGAGTGATTTACTACTTTCATCATTCAGAACTATGGTGTTTTACTGTCTCAACTTTGTTATTCTTGTCAAAAATGAGCTCCATAGGAAATGAATGGGTAACCCTTGATTATGTTTATATATCAGAGAGTACACACACACACACACACACACACACACACACACACACACACACACACACACACACACACACACACACACACACACACACACACACACACACACACACACACACACACACACACACACACACACACACACACACACACATCCACAACCATGTTGATTTTGGAATATATTTTGTCCATTCTTTGTATATTCACTGCAGTTATTTTAAGTAAAGCAGTATTCTAAGACATTGTTTCCAGCTTAAACATGAGTTAAATACAATGTGGTGGTGATTAATGGTTTTTGTGTTAATCGATGTAAGAGCAGTTAAAACAGATAGCTTAAATCTGACCAGGAACTGACTCACTCTCACCACCTTAAATGCGTAGCCTGCATTCGATGCGTTTTGGCCCTGAGAGAGAGGAAACAGGAGGGGAATGAAGAGCCCAGGTCAGGACAGGAGGCGACAGAGAGACATGTTCACACCTGAGAGTCTGCTGTCTCTGCACAGCTTTAATAGCAGGTGCTCCTTAGGAAGCTGCTGGCCTACTTTGTCTTGAGATGCAGCTGTATGCTCTGTCAAGGAGATGGCAAATAAGCACCAGAGGGGGTTCTGACACACACACACACATATACACAGATATATACATTCCCCCAACACAACTGCTATATGCACCTATGATCGACCTGTGTTCACACAGGCTTTCCAGGCTGCACAAGGAAATGCAATTCCTAGTCAACCACGGGCATATGTACGAGCATCTGCACACACACACACACACACACACACACACACACACACACACATACAGGCACACGCACGCACACACACGCACACACACACGGGAATACGCACAGTGTAATGCCATACAGCAACGAGGAGGGACAAATAGGACAGCATGGATACACCACCCATAGTTTGTTGTTGGGGAGGACTGTAAAAACTTCGGTTCTCCTTTTTGCTTTTTATCTAGCTTCCACACTTTTAAAAAAACAGTCTTTCAAGAAGTTGATACCTTCGAATGCTCAAAATGTATGGAAAGATTAACAGTTTCCTGGTGTTTTGTTGTGAGTAAAAAGTTGTAGTCCAGCTTGGAATAAAATAATTTTAATCACAAAAAAATAGCTTGGAATGGTTTTAATGAGAACATAAATTTGACTTAATTCCCAATTTGATGGCATAAAAAAATCACTATGTGTGTGTGTGTGTGTGTGTGTGTGTGTGTGTGTGTGTGTGTGTGTGTGTGTGTGAATAGACGCATATATCACACATGCTTTCTTTCACATGATCTTTGTGTCAAGGAGAACCTAAATACTTTACTTTTATAACTATTGTACATACAAACAGTATATTTATTATTGTAGAATATACTGTATGAATGTAATAGAATACTTTCAGATGTATACCCGTCATGCAGGTGTTTTATTCACACACATAGGATAGCATTACCTTTTCATCTGTGTATGCATTTGCATGAGCGTTGGGTGAAAATTATTTATATGCATGCATGTCAGGCAGGATCGAACGCTAGATAATAAAAAAATGCACTTTAAATTAGTCATTGGTTTTTAAAGTTAAAATAGTGTTTTCTAACAAGATCAACGTTTTTTTAAAATTACATATAGTTGATTTATTATGTAAAAGAAATTGAGTTTTTTTATATACTGATGAATACGCAATTCAAACACTTACTGTTTTATTCTGAACAAACACATTTAAATTCTGAATTTTAAATGATTTGTGTATTCTTTAATTTGCAATTTTTTCATTAGTTTATATTATATTAAATAATCAGTGTGTAACAAATGTTTTGTATCAGAGCTGATAAGCAACAATCCCGTAACATGTGGAACATGTTTTAATAAACAGGTCACTTTTCGTCATATACTACATTTAGTAATTGGTAATGATTACATCTAACATTACATTAAAAAATCATTGAAAGTATTAATTATCTTAAATAATGTTTTTATTTGCATTACGAAGTAAATATCAACCATTTAACCAGGTATTCAACCATCAAGTTCACCTGCATAATAGTCATCAAAATAATATTAGTACATGGTTTACAAAGCGTATAATAGCTATTACCAAAGTGTTAGAAATATCAGCTTCCTCTTTGTAATATTAATAGGTATTTTACACACAACGTGCTAAGGGTTAGCTCTTCATTTTATTATCGTTAACAGATGACACGTCTTTTATTCAGATTAAATTGTCCTCTTCTTTTGTACTTACTTTTTTGTTTGTGTATATTTCTGGTGAAAAAATAATTTAAAAAAGAGTTATTTTTTTGTACATCTTAATTCTTTTTATTTCATATATGCAACATAAACACCAATGCTAATTTCTTGGATATATGAACCTAGCAATTTACTGGATTGTGGTTCTGGTTCTGGTTCTGGTTCTGATTCTGAATTACTTAACATGGTTTATAAAATGTTATTTTGTACAACAGTACACAAAACAGTGAAATAAAATTGAAGTAACAATCAATTTAGCATTTATGAACGATGGGTGTATAACATGTTCCCACCATGACACCTACAGGTGCTTTGTTCACGTCTTATTGGATGAAGCGCTCTGATTGACCCTCCGCAGAATCAGACCTGTAGTCTACCCGCCATGGCACTCGGTGACCATCATGGTGTCAGAGTGAGAGGCGCTCTCCTCTGTTCTTGCTCTGCCATGTTACCCAGCATGCATTGCCTTGTTAACACAATTACCAGTCCAGTAGACTGAAACCAAACAAAGCCAACCACAATCTCTTCATGGACTTAACACACTCTATCACGTGTCTATAATAACGCTTCATGGTGATTGGCTCACCTGCCCTGCCAGGCTGCATTTCTATTGGTTACTCACCTAGAGTGGTTTCCAAAGAAGCCGTGCAGTTGTGTGAGCTTGTGAAAGAAACAATTTATTCCAAGAAAGAAGTCTTTCCCATGGCAACGTTGACCAACCAATGAACATGCATAAGTGCAAGGAGGTTACACCCCTGTCTGCTGACATAATTTCCTGTTGTAAGCAATGGGCTCAGAAGGCCATCGCAGCATCCAATCAAATCCTGCCGTTTTGCAGAGAATCCATCTTGCAGCAGCGATTTACAGCGATATATGTGCTGTTCTCACAAAATCATTTCAGGTTTAATGCTTTATGAAATGTTGAACAATTCACAAAATGACTGTGAAGAGCAAACGACTCCACCATAGCTCAAATCTGATATATATATATACGTATATATATATATATATATACATCTTCTTTTTTACTACTAACAAATAAATGCATACCCTTGAAATGCCTACGTGAGTTATTTGGTTCAGCATATTGCCCCAGGACACTTTGACATGTTGACTCACACCGCTGACTACTGATTGGCAGATGAACCATTTATTAATATGTATGAATTAATATTAAAAGGTTAAGAACTACTTTCAAAGCAAAACATTTTTAAATCTTACCGGTGTGTGATGACCTCCAGAAGTCAGGCAGAGTGTGTCTTTTCCCCAGACTATTTTGGTCCCGTCTGCAAACGCTGAAATCTGAAGGGTAGAGCAAAGAAGAGGAAGGGGTGACGTCAAATTTAGGTTGAATCATCCCAAAAGGATCTGGTTGACAATGTCATGACCCCCTGTCAAATCATGACGTTGCATGGTGCTGTTGTGTTTATTAGAAGCCAAGAGAAAGCGAAGTACAATATAAATATTTGGTTTTGTCCAGTCTGTTTCATATCCCAGATGCAAAAACCTGGAAAAACCAGTATTAGCTATACCTCTGGCATCAACTCTCATTTGTATTGCTAAAAAATTGTAGCGTGAAGATGGACAGGAGGGTCAGAAGAAAAGCTCTGCATCCACAGGTGATGAAAGACGGGGGCTATAACAGAATGTGATGAAGGTATGCTGTGAGCGCTCACTGTACCCTCTGCTCTCATTGGGCATTGTTTTGTGTATTGTCCCCCCCCCTGCCTTCATGAGCCATCATGTTTCAAGCCCTACAAAATGAACGGTCATGGGAAACTCAGTAGGCAGCGCACAGACTCTGCAGGGACACCCAGCTCTGCCGGACCCCCCATGGACGAGCAGTGTCTCTCTGTCTCATCCTGTTCCATGGCACAGTGTCGTCCCCGGGGCTGCACCCCCCCTCGTGCACCTCACAGAGGTGCTGCTAAAATAGCAGGCGGATTAAAATGAACACGTTACGACATCCTCCACATCTCAGTAATGTGCTCTATATCTCTGTTTTATCCCAGGTGTGTACCATCAAATTCACCTTGAACCTGGCTGTAGAAACAAAATACATTCTAAAGGAGCATTCAGAAACACTAGTTCTTGACGTTCAGTTCCTTTTTTTTTCTGCAAGAAGTTCAGGCAAAATTATTTTTATCGACCTTGGATTATGCATTGGTTCTAGGGTTCCATTTATTTGAGGCCACATTGTTCTGCTTTATAACGACACAGAAACATGTAATCCAAGCAATGTTTGTAATAATGATATATTTGGGAAAAATGGATGCTTGTCTTCTATGTATCCCGTTTTGTTGAAGACAGATACATGAAATATAAAGAAGGTTATCTCTGACATTACAGCTCCTTGTTGTAGTGACATGTCCTCAGTATGAACAAAGTGTTGGATCCTCTCCAGCTCGCATAATAAGACGGAGTGAATATTGATGAACATGAATAAATCATCTGCATACGTCTTTGCTCTGTAGTGAAGACATCCTGATGTCGTTACCCTACTGTGTGAAAGCAGCATTGCAGTCTTGTCACATGACACAGTCCTCACACATGTCTGTGGTGAAGCTCCAGGATTTTTTTTAATGTCAGGGGTAATCCATCCACTACAGGAGTCACAAAGTTTGACCCCCTACACAGCCAGCCAGTGTCTCTCTGTCAAATGTCCGATCACTGCCTCTCTGCAGTCGGCCATTTCGGGTCACAGACGCAGACCACCCCCCCGACTGTTGCAACTCTGCTTTGGTCCAGTGTTATTCCACAGCCTCCCCCTCACGCTGCAGGTGGTCCATTGTATCCTGATCACTGAATGAAGTTCGGAGCATTGACCCCCCATGGCTTTTAAATGTCCCCATGTCCGACCCTATTCCATGCCATCTTTTCTCCCAATAGGCAGCCGTTTTGGAATAAATAGAGAAGAAGCAGCCGGAGTCACTGTCATTTACAATAATGCTCATTTCATTCTGCCATATTGCCGAGCTACTCAAGGCAAGACAATTTAAATTGAAGTGTCAGTGTGGACATGAGTAGGATTAATGTCTTGCTGGTTTCTGTAGTTTATTTTTCTTCTCTTATTTTATAAGTATGTATTTACACCAAACTAAATTGAAGACATTTTGTTTGTGTGTTGGCTATGTGTAAAGAAGCGTGTGTCATTTATCTTTATCTAGTACAATCCACACAGGGGACAAGGTTCTTTTTACCTAGTGTATTACGTATAATAATTTGCATTCCTACCTACAGTTTTAGATCCCTGCAAAGCTAAAACATGCTCTGGGTTTCAAAATCTTAGCACACAGCTCCAGCACCCATCAGGGTCTCAGCTGAGCCTGAGTACCGTCGCGGTCAAGTGTGAAGCTGCTCTGCGCTACAATAGAAATAAATGTTAAAAAAACATCCAACTTCACTTTTATCATTTCTGTTATTTTCCCATCAATTAAAACGCATCTGGCAATTACATTCTTGCAAATCGAAAAAAAAAGCACTTCATAGAGTTAGCTTAGGCCTTGTAACAACATCACAAGTGCATACAATGGTAGGACTTGCTTGAAGTGAGTATATCTGCCTTGTTGTTCGGTTTGATTCCCTATGTTTTTTGCATTTATATAAGTCGCTTCAGATAAAAGTCTAAATTAAATCTAATGTAAATTAAATCCTTACAATTGATTCTTCTTATAGGTTTTAACCTTAGTGTGTTTATGTATTAGCTTACATCCCCATTGTTTGCATTTTCTTTACTACCCCACTTCACAGGACATGTTCTTTGCAGCATTATTATAACATTAATTGATTTCAAATATAAATCAATATAATATAAGTCAAATATATCAAACATACTCAAAGCTAGTGTTTTAACAAACCAAAGCAGAAGTCTAATGAGCAACAATGCTCCTAGTGCACCTTTTATCAACTTTGTAAACATAAAAATATCATAGCAGAAATAAATGTTCATCCCCGGCAGCTGCAGCTATCATCTGAAGAACAAAAGGAAACATTCTGTTTGATGGACACTTTGAACCTGACATTTCTAGAGCCCTTGATACAAAAAAAGACTTGCTCCTGTCTCCCTTATAAAACATCATTTTGTCACATCATGTCAAGATTCTTTTGGAAGTAAGACTCCATACAGGGTAAGTAGAACCGGTGGCATGAATAGTGCGTGTTATCTGTTGCCTGTGTCAGTCCTCTGGCCTTTGAGTGTGCTTGGAATAAGGAATGCTTTTCCTCAAAACTATATCTTGTCAAAGTAAAATGCAATCCTCATGAGAGCCACGGGGGGCCTACTCCAGTGTCAGACAAAAACAAAGTATTTATTCAATCTGATGTGGTGTTCCTTCTCCTGTAGTGTGTTTATAGGTTTCTGTGCATGTAAATGGTCTGTAAAGGCTCAATTCCCTGTGTTCCTTTCAGAGGGAGTTTCTCCCCCTGTGTTTCTCTTGCTTTGAGGTTCGAACACTCATCTTCTGTAGAAAGATTATAAAAAAAACTTGCTTTCAGTGCGCAGCCCTGTGATGTAGAATAACACATCTATAACCGTACATCTGGTAAAGGAGAAGCAGAAACATCTCCCTTAGACAAAATGCAAACTTTCTCATTGACCTGTTTTCATTAGCATGGAACTGAAAGCTGCTTTGTTCTCAAAATGAAAAGACAGAATTGTTGTGTTTGTAACTCCAGAACAACACATAGAGCTGATTCTATCAGACACCTGTATCACCAGGGCAACATCATTTGCAAAAGCATGACATGTCACTGTTGGAAAACTGGTTTGTTAGATTAAGGCACAAAAGCAACATGGTTCTGACCTCAAATTTGGTCTCTTTACTTGATTATTATTTGATGTTGGTCTGTTTTGGGTATGATTTTTGAACATTCTGAACATGTTTCTTTGCAATCAGAGAATAATAACAACAATAAGGGAGATAATGAGGTAATCAAAGGGTAAAATGAGCAGTCCTGAATTCAAAGGATTAAACCAAGAGGTATCTTCGAAGAAAAGGACAAATGTTTCAGAATTTAAAATTAAGCACAATTTTGAGTTAAGAATCCATCATATTTCATACCTGTAGATGTATCACTTTATATATTGCTGGTAGGGTAATAGAGTAAAAAGTACACACATTTTGTGTTGAGCATTAGTATATGGATATTTGATATAGACAGCAAGCTGAAGGAGGGATGGATGAAGAAGAGGACGAAGGAGAGATGCTGGAATGGACTGAGAGATGAGATCAGGTGAGGAGGTAACATCCTCTCGCAGTAAACCGAGTGTGTGTTCACTTTGCTCAGTGTGTTTGTGGTTCTGAGACCACCTGCGTGCACATACTGGGGCAGTGTTGGCGGAGGTTGTTTTGGGGTGGGTGTGTTCACAGACGCCCCCCCACCAGCACAGAAGCAGCTGAAGCTGCCTCTGTGCTGGTTGATAAGCAACAGCAACACGGCTCCCAACAGGGAAGTTGTATTTCCAAAAGAAAAACTCAGTCCTAATTTGTTTGTGCTGTGTGTGGACCCAGAGTCCAGGAGCAGCAGGGAGCCTCACATACCTCCAACACTGGGCTCAGATCCATGGGATGGGCTTCTATTAAGATTCATATAAAAGCAGTGTGCCATTAAACAAAGGTATTGTCTTACAATGTCATTCTGTTTCTTATAGTGCAATGATATTATTCCTGACTTATTACAGAGACTTGTTTTTCACATACTATAATTGTCATGATATGTTCCTGTATGTCTATATCACCGGAAAACAAGGAAAATAGGTGAAAATGAGCATGAGTCATGTGTGAACAGGTGTACTGTTTATGTCATACTGAAGAGCTCCTGTGATTACTTACTGCAGGCAGGAACATACGGAGCCCAGCAGGTATCCAGGGTAACATGTTTAGTAATTTGGCTTCATGAATCATTCACTTGTATCATTTTTTACAACGTTTCTTTTTTCCCTAAGTTATTTATATCATTGCAAGACTTGATTTGTTCCCTTGAATTACATAAATGGTGGCTTTAATTGGATTTATTCCCTGGTAGCAGGCTGTTAGTGAAGAACTTAAGTGTTTGTGTGTGCGCACATCAGATCAGCTGAAAGGGCAAACAAAGACTCAAAGTGTCATTTTACTCATCATCCATTGTGCCCTAAAGTTTAACTCATTTACGTTAAAGATGTTGCTAATGACACAAAAGTAGCAAAATATCATTTCCCCTAAAAATCCCTTCTGACTTAGTTCAAATTATAAAGTCACTTATTCAAAATGGGATCTGTTAGTAAGATTTATTTGTGACATCACTCCCCCGAGCTCTAAGCAGAAAAGAACATTTTCTTTCCCTTGACATTATACCCAGGACAAATTTGGACTCATCAACTCTCAATGTGATTCTCAAACCAAGTGATTTTTGTGAGCCTGTTTACCGTTTTGAAATATTTATGAGACAATGTGGAATAACAAATCAGCTTTTCATCACTGCGACGACTTGAAAAAACCTGCATGTGTTGGGCTTAGTTTATTTTCACTCCCAATGACTTGTGTACATTTGGCAAACAGTTTCTTGAAGACGAAATGTTACTTATAATTGGTCTTTTTGGCACTCAAAATCCATTAGTCTTGGCAAACATGTCCATCTTTACAGAGCAGTTGGTCTTGTTCTCATTCTAAACTTTGAAAATGTTAGTTAGAAAAAGTTAGTTAACTTGAGCTCAAGATATGGGCTAGAAAAAACTTTCACATTGTCTCGCAAAACATTAGCTGATTTTAGCGGGGGTGACGTGAGGTCTTGTGACCGTGATGTAGGTTGTTAATAGCCGAAAGATAGCTTTTGCTTCTGCTGATTGTGTTTTTACCTTTTATAAAAGTGTTAATATATGGAGATTATCCTGTTGAACAAGTATCATAAACTTCAGTCTGCCACCAAGCTTATTTTCTGCAATATTTCATAATCCATAGACAATAATAATAAGCTGAAAAACTGGCCTTTATAATTATTACTTGAGAGTCACAAAATGTTTCTCTTTCTTCGAGAAGACAAACTTTAACATTTAATGTGAGTATCGTCACAAAACATATTTATGGCCATAATGTAACTATTTAAAATACTGTGTTTAAGTCAATGCGATATTACATGCCCTGTCCTCAGTATACTGCCATATTAGAGTAGAAAAACACAGGGTCTCCTTACTTGTCATAAAATACCACTTATTGCTGTAACAGCACTGTCTAGGTGAGCTGCTCTGCCACAGTTGGAAGAATCACTTTACCTTTACATAACAGGCTGTCAGAAACATATTTAGCCTGTTAAGTAAAGGTAAAGTGATTTCCGGTTACATTGTGTCCGTAATACAGCTTCTGCATACTGCTTAATGTCAACCCAGTGATAAAAAAGCCTGAATGTTTGACGTTGTGTTTGAAGAAAATGTGGATATACATGTTGGCAACAATAAGATTAAATAAAAAATATAAGGTTTGACTTAATATAATTGATTTCAAATAATCTAATACACTGAAAAAGCTGAAACGTTGACTTTAATTAAATGGTTTATGTCTACACATTCACATAACTGTATAAGGTTATTTGAAAGCAATAATATTAAGTTGAACCTAGCATTTGCTATTTAAACTTAATATTATTGCTTTCAACTAACCTAATACAGTTATGTAAAACTAATTATTCAATTAAAGCCAACATTTCAGTTTTTACAGTGTGGCCTGTCACAAAGTCAGTCTCCGCAATGCCTTTGTTCAGAATCCTTTCTCATTCCGCGAGTGTGAATACAGCAAAGGATTGTTTGTAAAGGCAAAATAAATGGATTGTTTTATTCCGCACCGGTTTCAATCCTCATCATTGAACACAACAACAGAAATGGCATGTATAAACACAGTAAAGCGGGTCAGCTAAGTCCTCCCCGGGAGTTAAACCACCACATGGGAGCTTTAGTATTGGGCTTTAGCTCCAACACTAGTTAGCAAACCAGTCCTACAGATGCTGTTTGCGCCGGACGCAGCGTCACACACGTCCAGGATAATCGCCCCTCCTAGAAAAACAGTCAAAGTCTCTTGTTTATTCTTTTCTGCTACCAATCCACCTGGTTTTGGCTCAGTTTTGTGCACACACGTTATCCAATATAAAGTGTAGCACTAGACATACAGTACCTTACTCAATGATTAATGCGTACACATCATATACATACAGTATAATATATATGTGTTAATGACTAATCTGTTCTTTTGATAATATTATCTTTAAATGCAGCAATGATTCATTTCCAATAGCAATCATTTAAAAACAGGTTAATCCTGGTATAAATGATAGCTAGCTTGGCATTTGTATTTAGAAGGAGATTACCAATAAACAATCCTCAGCAAAAAAAGATTGTGTTTGTTTACATCCACTGTTTTGCCAAATTGCACAAAGAAGTGCAGAGTGACTCACAATAATAATTTTCTGAATCAATGTGATTGGTTCTGGTATCACATGCACATCACAAACAGACTCTGAAACACTTTAAAGCACTACAAAGCTCATCAACAACATCAAATAAATTAAATGATGAAGTGGAAAGTAGTGTGCTCTTGTTTTATTGGAAATACATTCATAACACCTAACAAACGCTCGTGAAGGTCATGTGTGGTGCATCCATTAGTATTAATTAAAGCCACCAGCATCCTTTATAACGCTCAGGGGGAACATCATGTGATAGTGATGGTTATGGTTGTGACAGCTGTGTGCTAATTAATAAAAATGTTATGTAAAGTGCTGCCTCCTTAACGACATTATTAATTATGAATAACTGTTCAAGTGGTAGCCAATAACTTGTTGATACTCTTACTGCAGTTTGGATATGTTGGTAGTGCTTGTACTAAGAAACAAATTAATGAACTACACTGAAAAAACTAAAACGTTGACTAATTCAATGTATTATGTCAACATATTTCACATACTGTATTATGTTAGTTTGAAGCATTATTATTAAGTTTAAATAATAATATTAGGTTCAACTTAATATTATTGCTCTCAGCTAACCTAATACAGTTGGAATTTATTGACATAATACATTTAATTAACTAACTAACTAAATAATTAATGAAATAACTAAGGACCTAACTAGTTGTTGTAATACCGCCTTTATGTATAGTATAAAAATGCAAGGTTCCAGCAAAAGGCCAAAAGGTAGTACAGAAAACTAACATGCTTGACCTTGAGAGGCAAAGTAAATTAACTTCCTGTGTTTCTAGGTGACTAGAAAAATAGAAGTGGACAATTATGAGGTCTATGAAGGTAAACCAATTTACTAATCAAACTGTTTCTGTACTGAACATGAAAATCAACATATGGAAAGAAAGGCAGAGAGGTAGAAAAATATTTTACTGGCTCTTTCCCAATTCTTTCTGAGCCAAAACCAAACCGACATTCCCATATTTAACCTCCGCCTCATACTTGGCCGGTCTGTTAATCTCTTAGCTGCACCCTGTCTACTCATTACAGATTTAGCCTTAACTCATGTTAGCGTGTTCTGCAGTTTGTTTGCTCTGCCGGGAGAGGAGCCAATGAAAGGGCAGAGTTCTGCTCATAAACGGTAGAGAATTCAACATTTTAGTGCATCTTGTTCTCTTGTACATGAACATTCTTATCAGACTGTCCTTTTCATAGACTGTCTCTATTTAATCAACAGTTTTGAACAAGCCATCAAATTTTAGTCAAAAATAATCCTCTGTCTTGCCAAAATAAGAGCACTTTCTCTCACATCCCCCCGATATATGTTGTACAGATCAGTGTAATTTCAACAAACCCCCCGAGAGTAAATGATACTTCTCTTAGGCAAACATGAGACTAGACAGATGAATTGGAAAGTGAGAGCGCTGGAAACTGTATCGACATGAAAAATAAAATAAAAATAACAAGAAAAGAAAGAAAGAAAAGTGTGATGGAAAGACAAATAAATCAGGAGAGAAGACTGAAACAAACGGAGCAGAATGTGAGCTGGGTGCCTCTAATTCTCCCACGTCTCTGTCTCACTCACACACCTGGTAGCAATTGAAAAGTAACCTTATTACCTCCAAGAACTCACTTTCTCTCACGCACACTCAAAGTGAAACAGAGACATCCACAGCCACACACACAGCCTTTAGCCGGGATAACAAGCTCTATTTATGACCAGCATCACACTTACTCCATTTCACTTTAACAGCTAGATGTATTCTACAGCAAATTGTCCATGTCACCGGTACACCAACACTCAAACACACGGACACACATGCTAATACAACGTAAGTTACTAATGTAACCAGGGTTCTATTCTTGATGCTGGTAGCAGTAAACAAACTGCACATATTGCCTCAGAAAGGTGTACACCGTCATTGCAAAGAAGTAAAATGCATTCACACACAGTTTCCCTGACTTACAGAAGCTCTGGTAGAATGGCAAATGCCATCCAAAGAGTATAGTTAACTTGCTACTTCATTAGCCAGTTTAATTCAACAACCAGTGGGCCTTTGTTTAAACCATGAACATCCCTTGTTCTTTTCTCTAGTAACAAAAAACTGCATCAAAGTACCTAATTCTTTGTGATGCCCCAATGGATCTAAATGGGGGAGGACGGTATGACTCAAGTCAGACTTAACATAACTGAATTAATGTTTGGAAATATTGTTCCCATGGTTCGCAGATAGCTGCCACATGAACCATAAACTGAGTCAAGCTTGCCTCAAGATGGAAAGACTATAGACATCAGTGAGGACCTGACATGGACACATCACACCAGGGTCATATCCAAGACGGCTCGACAGCGGCTCTTCTTCCTCCGCAGGCTGTGGAAGTTCAACATGGACTCCAGGATACTCTGCAACTTCTACAGGTGCACCATCGAGAGTATCCTGACTGGCTGCATCACCGCCTGGTATGGCAGTTGCACCGCCCTCAACTGTAAGACTCTACAGAGGGTGGTGAAAACTGCTCAGCACATCACCAGGACGGAGCTGCCATCCATGGAGGACCTCTACACCCAGCGGTGTAGGAAGAAGGCCGGTAGGATATTAAAGGACCCCCATCACCCCAGCAACAATCTGTTCTGTCTGCTGCCGCCTGGCAGACGGTACCGCAGCATCCGGACCAAGACCACCAGACTCAGAGACAGTTTTATACCACAGGCTATAAGACTGCTGAACTCCTGAGCTCTGTGAATGTCTACTCACATCTGTTTATAGTACACATATATATTATACACATCTGCCATACATATCTGTTTATAGTACACATATCTATATATTGTACATATCTGCCATATACATCTGTTATACGTAATATATGCATCTGTCCATACCTCCTCATTCAACAGTATAAAGTATTTAAATACTTTCAATGTATTCCACATATGTATATATTTCACATCCTTAAATCTTTATTGTTGTTATTGTAAATATTCTTCTCTCTTTTTACACTATTTTATTTATCTTATTTGCACCATGTATGTGGAGTTGTTGGAGGAGCATGGGATATAAGATTTTCATTGCCAACATATGCGCTTTATCTGCTGTGCATATGACCAATAAAACCTTGAAACCTAGATGGGAGTAAGCTCTCTGTACCACTCCCCGAGGTGGTCTACTGTGTTAGATGAAGCAAGCTGTCATCCCGATTGACTTTCCCCCGTGCATCTACATGAGAAAGGACCATGGGTCTATTCTGCCTCAAGCAACGAGGGTTTGCAAATAAGTCAGTTGTTGAGCTAAGTAATAATCTTTTCTCCACTAATGATATTAAGGCTCTCCTCATGTATCTAGAGATGTAGATATCCAGAGACAGGTAAAACAAATGGAAAACGATTACCCTTGAAAGGCACACAAAGGAACTTTCTGTGTTCTGGGTAGTGTAGCTAGGAAAACCAAACAAGAACTGTTGCAGACCGCATACATCGGCATCTCAAGCAATATCACAGCAGCTAACTGAAACCAACTGTAAACTCCAAGCTAGCTGCTAAGTGGAACAAATTAGCACAACGGATACCTCCAGAAAGAGAAGAAGAATGTAGAGTCAATCCCAGACTTAGAGTGCAACAGGTTACATTAAGACTGTTAAGTATCAAGGTGGAACTTGCCAAACACAGAATGGAAACTGAGATCCTACATGGCAATGCATGAATGGTGAATGCCACGATTAGGGGGGAGGGTCTCTCCATAGGAAGGGAGACGTTAGGGGAACATGGCAAGACTATACTGTAGGTGATTACTGTATGTCTACCTGTGGTACTATGTTGATATCATGTTTTTTTTAATACAAAATAAGATGACTTAATTTACTATGACTCTCCTGAGAGAACATGTGGGCGGTGTATGCCATACTGCTATCATAATTATTCCATTTATAATGATCTGTGCAGTTGACAGGCATCTGCACAGAAAGGCAAGGCAAGTTTTTTTTTATAGATATGAACAAACTGACAAAAGCAGAGAAGAGCATTGTTTGGCATTGCTGGAAGAACAGTTGAAACAGGAGCAGTGGGGTCTGCTGTGAAGTTCAAATTACTAAATGAATGACAAAATCTGAATTGCACCATCGGAATTTATTTCTGTCCCCTTGGACTAGCAATGATCAAAACTCATGAAAAACATGGCTTGGGTGGCCCCTCTGCTCCTGGCAGCTAAATTGAAGCTCGCAGTTGCAACAGTTGGCTGAAGTGAAAGCTTCACAGCCTGCACAGAGAGGGGAACTCATGTCTTCCCTTGATGCATCAGAATCAGAAATCCTTTATTAGTCCCACAGCAGGGAAATGTACAATTGTTACAGCATAGTAGTACAAAAAAGACATGCAATAACACATATTACGTTTTAAAATGTGTAAATAAAATAAAAGCACACATTAGTTATAGTAGGTAAGTAAGTATAGATCCATTGTCAAGCTAAAATTATGCCAAGGGCAGCACAATGGTCAGGGCCGGGGTTGAGTTTCATCTTAATGACTGTGTATCAAGCTCATATAACCTTTATTGGGAAAAATCACCTCAAAGTGCAATATACAGCAACACAGCTACAGATTTATCTCTGCGTTTCTTGAAATGTGTGCCTGAATAACCCAGTTAACCAGCACTGCTAATCAAGAATACACAAGTTAACGTGGAGTAGCTCGACCGCAGAACAGTGGGAGCAGCTAGGTCCGAGCTAACTGTGAGATGAACAATGTCTTCCTCCGGCTGAACGAGCTGTTAACGGCACAAACAAAGGGTCAAACTGCATCACCCTGACACTTTCCACAGACCCAGTTACACTATATAGACAAAAGCATTGGGACAGTCCTCTTAATCATTGAATTCAGGTGTTTCACTCAGTCCCATTGCCACAGGTGTATACATCAAGCACCTGGCCATGCAGTCTGCCTTTACAAACATGTGTGAAAGAATGGGTCGTTCTAAAGAGCTCACTGAACTTGAACGTGGTCCTGTAATAGTTGCACCCAATCAGTTTGGGAAATTTCTTCTCTCCTAGATATTCCACGATCGACTGTAAGTGGAGTTATTGCAAAGTGGAAACGTTTAGGAACCACAGCAACTCAGCCACGAAGGCAGACCACGTAAAGTTACAGAGCGGGGTCGCCGAGTGCTGAGGTGCAGAGTACGTAAAAGTGGCCAAAGCTCTGCTGACTCAATATCTGCAGAGTTCCAAACCAGCTCTGCATTAATATCAGAAGCAGAACTGTGCCAGGAGCTTCATGGCTGAGCAGCTGCATGCAAGCCTTTCATCACCAAGCACAATGCAAGCGTGGGATGTGGGTGAGTGGTGTAAAGCAGCCACTGGACTCTGGAGCAGTGGAAACATGTTCTGTGGAGAGACCAATCACACTTCTCTATCTGGCAGTCTGATGGAAGAGTCTGGGTTTGGAGAATGCCCGGAGAACGTTACCTGCCTGACTGCATTTTGCCAACTGTAAGGTGTGGTGGAGGAGGGGCAAAGCTATGGGGTGTTTTTCAGGGGTTGGCCTCGGCCCCTTCGTTCCAGTGAAGAGGATTCTTGATGCTTCATCTTACCAAGTCATTCTGGAGAATTCTATGCTTCCAATTTTGTGGAAACAGTTTAGGGAAGGCTCTTTCTGTTCCAGCATGACTGTGCCCCAGTGCACAAAGCAAGGTCCATAAAGGCATGGCTGGACGAGTTTGGTGTGGAAGAACTGGACTGGCCCGCACAGAGCCCTGACCTCAACCCCACTGAACACCTTTGGGATGAACTAGAACGGAGAGCCAGGCCCTCTCGTCCAACATCAGTGTGTGACCTCACAGATGCTCTTCTGGATTAATGGGCAAACATTCCCACAGACACATTCCAACATCTAGTAGAAAGCCTTCCTAGAAGAGTGGAAGTTGTTACAGCTGCAAAGTGGGGGGGCCAACTTCAAATTAATGCCTAAGAATTTGGAATGGGATGTCATTAAAGCTCCTGTAGGTGTAATGTACATGTGTGTTGGTGGTTAATAACTGAGCTGGATCGTGTGAGATTCTTTAATGAACATATGGGGAACAATATGACACTGACTCACATGCACACTATACACACTATCTTCTAGACCAAATGTCGCTATGACTATTAGAACCATTCAGATGTTCCTTTTGTGCACACACACAGACACACACAGACACACACACAGACACACACACACACACACACACATACACACACACACACACACACACACACACACACACACACACACACACACACACACACACACACACACACACACACACACACACTACTGCAGGTACAACATTGTGGTGCTACAATATTAACAACCCCATCATAGTTTTATTGATCATAGTTGATAGATTGATCGATGATTAGTCATCATTCATATTTGTTCATCCGTACTTACATAATTATCTATCATAAATCTAAACAAAGACACAAACAGAGAAGGGTTTTCCATCAGTTACAATGCCTATGCCTATTTTTAACAACATACAAAATAATATCTTAATGATTTTATCACACAGATGATTCTTTGAAAACAATTATAATGACGTGCAACAGTGTCTGCATTGCAATGAGTTACATGGATGAAACTTTTGCCTCTTAGAAACGTAATAAAGAGTCCATGATGATAACCGGTAACTGATAACATCTGCTTAATGACAGAGTATAGTTATGGCTGCTGCGCGTACAGTTGTGTGATTGCAGTGCAGCGACGGTGTCGTTTTCAGGACATTTCATGAAGGTTAAAACGCTGAATGCAGATGTTGTGTGTAAAAGCACTTTTCAGATGCAGCAAATGTATCAAATCACGTCCTGCTGCTTCATTCTGCCGGGATCTCAAGAACTGAAGGAGAAGCTTCTCATGCTATGAAGCAGACACTGAGTGATATTCACTAATGGATAAATGCAGCCCAGTGATTTACAGAATGCTCTGCTCTTACCACATTAAAAGGCATTTTGTGTGCATGAAGCATGTATTGTTTGTTGACTTTGCTGTTGACCGCCATGGGAACAGTGGTAACCTACAAACAAACAGCAAGTGAATTGTGGTCGCACAACGCTCCTGCTTTTTACTGACAACTCATTTCAGATACACCTTGATTTTGGACCTTATTGTTTTTGTTTTGAAAGGAAGGGAGGTAATGCAATGATCAAAAAATATCAATTTGAATGGTATGGCAGAAATCATCAACCAATACTTAACTTTACTCCATAACAGTTATTGGTACATATTTAAAAATGGGGATTGTTCTGTTTCATGTTTTAAAATTAAGATCAATAAAATATCTATTCTTTTGATTAGGTTTTTATACATTTTTACCCAGCAAAGTGAGTATCTTGAAAAGTGCCCTATTAATCAAATGTATAAAGATAGACGTACTGCCTGACATTTATTTTTGGTATTCATTTAGGCTACTTTCATACTTCTTTATTTGAGATATATATTTGTAATGCAGTAGATAGAAAATATTGTGTTTGCCTTCAATCAACGTATTAAACTAAAATAAAACATCTGTAAACTATACTATTCTCATTTAGACACATTTTGTATAATACTAAAAATGTGGTACCTTTATATTTATCTTGGATTGGTTTACTGATAACAATTTTAATGTAGAAATAGAAATTGTAACATACTTTTTTGGGAATGTTTTGGAATGTGGTCATGCAAAAGTCAGGGCAGTTACACTAAATGTTTAGCAGGCTGGTAGATGTGGTGACACTCAGCCTTAGAACCCAATTTCAGAACAATGCAGGACCGACTGACATCATTAAAGGACACTTTACATAGCCATTGCAATTCTCAAGGCCCGGAATCTTGATGGTGGAAACATAGACAGCAAAGCTCCTCATGACACCAATTTAAAATCTAACATTAAATCAAGGGCTTGTCTCAATTCATTTTAACAGCCTCCATAAGTCATTATCAACTTTGTTCCTTTTTTATTATCTGTTCAGCACATTTAACATTTTACTTCCTTTGTTATTCAGCCTACTTTTATATCATGGCCCCAGTATTTATCATTTGTTTTGTTTAAATACCAAGCCCAACATAAACAGTCATAAATCTTCCATAAAGAACACAGCATATATTTCCCAGGAGACTCGGTGTTTCAGGTCCCCTCAGAGGAGCCGCTCACACTTCCTGACTGTAAATGGTAAATTCCCCTGAAGCGCTTTGTCCCATTTTAACAATGATGTTAAGGCTTATTTTCATTTCAAGAAAGATAGGATTTTAACTTTTGTGTTTCTTAGTTAAAAGACGAAACAAACAGCCCCCAGCAACAGACTCATTCTCTAGTGTATACATTTAGAAATAAGGGCGAAGGCATGCAAGTTGTGCTAACCTGCAGTAAGTATCTGAGGGTTTCAGCCCAGCCACTGTTCAAATGATTATGCACTTGTCGGGGGCGAGGTGTTTCCAGTGAAGGGCTTTCCAGTGGTTAGGGGGCGCTTAAGGTCACAGCACTCTCAGTCTATATGCAGTCTGAAGAGGTCATCCAATAAAAGGGCATCTTTTATTCCAACCATATTAAAACCCACACAAGGCTTTGCCCTTTCTTTCACTTTATTTGAATGAAGAATCAAACCACAAATACCACAGCAAGTGCAAATACATCAGATCATGTTCATGTTCATGACTTCATGTTCATGTCAATTGAAAAGAGACCAATACTGGCAGAGACAAACACCACATTTACATGTTATGTTGTGCCTCGTCAAATATGTGAGTCTCGTCATGTTTCTTATTTGTCCATGCTCCAGGTTAATGGTTAGTCATATTTCATGTTTTGTTGAGACATTTTTGTCTTGTCTACCACTTCCTGTTTTATTTTTGGTACTCAACCTCTTGTATCTCCTTCCAGTCTCCCTGTCTTTGTGTCCCTGCCCTGGTCAGCCCCGCCCCTGATTGTGTCCACCTGTTCCCAGTTACCTCATGTTTAAACGTCTCCCCTTGTCTTGTGCCAGTTGGTCTTGTCCTGTCCTTGCGTCAGTAGCCAGCGTACCAGCGTTTGTTTCATGTTTGAAGCCTGCTCCATGTTCCTTACGTTTTTTGTTCCTCATACTGAGTGATTTTCTGTTGATACTTTTTGATAGCTTCTTTTTGTTCGATTTTTTGATTTACTAATCCTCCTTGTGGGCATCCTGAGATTTTCTTCGGGGATTTTCTTTTGAAAGTAAAGTGTTTTATTATACTTTACCTCTGTCTCCTGGAGTAGTGCATTTGAGTCCAACGGCCTTGTGTCTGAAGTTCATGTAACATGTCATCAAAATAAAACCCAACAAAATGGTGGCTGGCTGGAGGAAGGCTTAACATCTACCATTTAAATATAAAACATCATGTTTACATCATGGTTATTCATCCATAAGAAGATATAATCATTTCTTTGAGAAATCACTAACTAAAGTTCAAGACTGTTCTATCTTCTAATGTGTTTCAATCATTTGATTTATAGAATATTGAAATGATTATTAATTATTTAAATCAGAACACCTGAGCAGGTTGCAAAAGAGGGACTCCTGTACTGATTTTCAATAACAGATTAATTGTGGATTTAATAGCTCAGGAGGTGGCTCGCTCTTTGACCCTGATACAAAGCACTTTTACAATATTAGTCAAATATCGTCGTTGTGGTTAATGTAACGTAATGCATTTGAATGTAACAACGCTGTAAACCCTGGTCAGATGACATTAGAGAGCGACTGACACCTTTCTGTCCTGGCATCAACAGATAAACCATTGTGGTCTTACAAACTGTGATTTTCTATTTGGACCTTAGATGGTGTTAGTTTAATAAATAGTGTGCACCCAATTTCTACAAGATGAGATTTCTGCGTGGGTGTATTTGCAAGGGATTGATGAGCAGACAAACGTGTTATGAGGAGTTCAACATAAGAAACTGTATAAATGAAGTACAAAGACACTTACACAGCCCAATTAAACTTTAGCATCCATTTAAAGGACCATTTAAAAGAAGAACTGCATGAGAATTTATTTAAGAAATCAATTTATCTATTTTAAATGTTGATGTTCATACACATAAATGCATATTAAACCAGGATGTGTGCTTGCACTCTTGCATAGAGGACACACAGGCAGACCCTGACTGATTCATTGATAAGTATGCACCTGCACTACCTATCCAGTTAATACATGCAGCTTCAGGAGCACAGATGACAGCCATACTCAGCCAATCTGCGGCACACTGAGACGCTTCATGATATCACCACATGTTGTTGTCTTTCATGCAGTTCCACTTGTAAGGCATGACCGGGAAATGCACTTAACAAGAACAGGACTCGTCTCATAAATCAGTGCTGACGTGAGCATCGTTTAAAGCAGAACACTCTAAGCCACATATTGTCCTTTTTGTAATATGTCTAACTTATACTATAATTCAGTGCCCTACAGCATATTGAAGTAGCCAGTAGTGTTATCTACATCTGTGAGTAGCCATCGACCACTGACTGAAAGATGTTATTAAGTACACTATTGTAAAATTTCAACAATATGTTGTATCAGTTATCTGATTGAACAAGAGGGTTTAACAAAATAAATGAGTGCATGTACACTCGACAAGACCGAGGTAATATGTACATACTGTCAAAGTGAATTAAGTTACCACCGGAGTACGCAGAGTTTAAAATATCTCTTATTGGCCAAGAATACCGCTGATCCATGGAGACCCACCCCCTCGCAAGCAGAGCACTCTTTCAGTGGACAACAAAACAAGCAAAGAACTTACTGTAGCGATAGTTAAATGGAAGGCTACAGACTGTAGGCCAGGTCTTTTTTAAACTTAATACACATAATAGAACAACAAAATATGAAATGTTATTTTTTTCTTTTTCTTTTAATAGATAGAATAGAATCGGAGATAAAATACACACATGCACACAGCAGAGCACACACAGGGAAATTTGTCCTCTGTATTTAACCCATCCTAGTACTATAGGAACAATCCTGCCTAATGATATAATTTAACCTCAACACGAGGTAACGTTTGAGCAGCCTAAACACCTCCTTTTCTTTCTTTTCCCTTTCTTATATATCCCACTCCACACAACCGTCCAGTAAGAAAAGGGAGTATATGCTGCCAGGATTTTAAAAGGTGTTAGTGCTATGCTCATGGGGAATATCACTTTACCCTTAATTATTACTTTGTGTGTGTGTGTGTGTGTGTGTGTGTGTGTGTGTGTGTGTGTGTGTGTGTGTGTGTGTGTGTGTGTGTGTGTGTGTGTATTGGAATTCAACCCATTACAACCCATGCAACTGATGTGTGGGCCGTGATTCTGATGCGTTATAGGCTAGAAGCTGTGAGGATTAAAAAGAATCACCAGGCTGGGGTCAGCCTGCTAGTGAACTCAGCCCTAAGAAAATAATCAGAATGCTTTCTGTGACCTTTCCTCTCGCACAGTTTAAATTAAAGACACCTTACATAAGCACTCAGGTAACAAACTACTGTTCTGTTTAGATCCTCTAAAAGCTCAATTCAATGAAATACTTGATGATAACAGCAAGCTAAAAAAAATTGAAAAAACAGAATGAGAATGATCAGAGCGCACCTACAACACATGTAAAGCAGAACTTAAACTGAAAAGCATCCAAATGAATAAAGAAGTAAAATAAAATGATGACAGCAGAGTAATTAGATATGACAAGAGCATAAATGAGAGGGAAGTCAAAATATGAAAGCATGTCTGCAAACACACTAAACACACCATGTGTATTAATAGAGTGGATGCCAGATGTTCAAAACCCATGTGTGTGTGTGTGTGTGTGTGTGTGTGTGTGTGTGTGTGTGTGTGTGTGTGTGTGTGTGTGTGTGTGTGTGTGAGCAGCAGTTTTATTCAGAGTTTAAGTTGAGGTAGTGCTATAAGTGAAAGTGTCCTACTGAGTGTGTGTTTTTTTTGTTCAGAATGCAAAATGCAGTAAACACAAAACCACTTCATGGAGAGAACTAGAGTCTGTGCAGAGGCAACAGAGAAACTACATTCATCCATAACACATATGCTTATAATGATTTTTACCAAGCTGTGTGTGTGTTGTGTGTGTGAGAGAGAGAGTGAGTGTGTGCGCAGTGAAAATATGCCTGTGGTTCCTCGGTTTTCTTAAGTTCGAAACAGAGGCACGGAAATACACACTCAACGTATGGTATAGATTAGCAGAGAGCAGACTTTCCAAACACACTCATGTAAACAGAGTAGACTCCAACACATGCATGCACCCACACACACACACACACACCCACACACACACATACACACACACACACACACACACACACACACACACACACACACACACACACACACACACACACACACACACACACACACACACACACACACACACACACACACACACACACACATACACACACTTGCCGCCATTTCAGTCTGTCCTCTTAATGGTATAAAGAGTGTTATGTTGAGAAGGTTTGTGCTTTAGGATCTAATCTAAAACACACAGTCGTGCTGTATAAACATTTCATTTTCACTTCGAAGTGTAAAAAATGAGGGATAATGGAAGTCATTATAAACACACATCCCCCACCCACTCCACAGACACTTCTGCTGACTGTACCGGTCTCCATTCACCTTGCTCCCATTGATGGCTTTTATTAAAATAGTGACCTCATCACATGTGTACATTTCTATTCTCTTCAGTTAGCATTACTCTGCTAAGCACTGGTAGGGCTACGGAACAAAGTATATTACAATGACATACATAAACAGTACATTAATTATTCACTTTAGAAAACATGTCAAAGATTTTGTACTATAAAAAGCTGTATTTATCAGTGTTCCTTGTCTGGTTCTAATGGAAATCTTTCCTTAAATGTAGTTTTATTATTCTGAATTGCAGTTTGTCCGTTTTAGTTACAAAGTGGACATTTTTTCAAACCGTCACTTTCATTTCATTTAAAGCTTGTGTCACTGCTCATAATGTCACACTTTGTTTAATAATGTCACTTTTTATTAAAGAGGTGTTGTCAACAGGAAGCCCCCCCCCATTCAGTCTGAACATCTTCCAGTGCCACTTGAGGTCCAACTAGCTACAGCAAAAATAATCCAAACTAGTTATTAAACAACAAACGTTCAACCGACTTTACCTTATTTGCAATACAACTTTTTTGCTTTCAAGCTGTCGTTCACAGGGTCCTCTGAGGCTGAACTACATACCTGAAATATGTAAGTTCTAAAAGTTGTGTGTCTTAGCAACATACTAAAGTACGACTTGTACTTTTCCATTTAATGCTACATTGTACTTTGGACTTTATATTATGAAAGCTAATATTGTATTTTAAAAAAATTAACTACTAGTTACTTGACATATTCTGATTATTATCTAGTCCATAAAACAACTATGATATATAATTAAAGGTTAAAAATAGCTCCAGCTCAACTGCAATTTAAGTATATTTTAATGCCAATATTTTACTTTGGTACAATTTTGAATGTAGGACTTTAACTTGTAACTGAGTATTTTTACATTGTAATACTTCATCCACCTGGTTAAAACAGATGTGAGGTATCTCTGATTTATCCATAACCTCTTCCCTATGATGCTGAGTAAAAGAGTGGAGAAACCTGACAAGATACAGAGAAATATTTACTCATTTTACTCGTGTAACGACTAAAGGTTTGTAGTAAAGATATACAGGCAGTGTAAAGTGAGTAAAACCGATTGAGCCATTGTTTGTGAATGTGTGAGCTGTGCAGTCCTCAGTGTGATGTACTCCGTCTCCTCGGTCCGTGACTACAGCGTGCTCTGTCGCTCTGGGAGTGTAGCTCTGAAGAACACATGGCACTGAGATGCTGGTCTAGTTTTTGTGCTTTCTTTTTTCTATTCTCTCCTGTTCTAACAGGGGTTCTCAGCTCTGACGCAGTACATGTCCCTGACCTTACTCTGACCTCGTCTCGTCCTATCCAATATTCACTAACTCCTCTCTTTGTGTCTCCTCCTTTCACCCTCCCTGCAAGTCTTTCATATTTCAGTAGGTTTTTAGCAAGGATCAACTCTCTAAGGTTAAGTTGCTCCTCTTTAAGTTCTCAAAATGTGTGTGTGTGTGTGTGTGTGTGTGTGTGTGTGTGTGTGTGTGTGTGTGTGTGTGTGTGTGTGTGTCTGTGTGCTTTGTGGCAGCTGTGGATGACCCTGTGGTTTGATTTCAAGCCTGTAACTGCTTTTTACCTTCTGGTAGCTAAAAATGAACGTCTGTAAATAATGTCTCTGTAGAGAAGCATTGCAGCAGCAGAGCAGGACATAGATTTATGACATGAACGCTTGTGGCTTTTGTTTTTCTTTATTAGCTGTGTTTTAGATTGTGATATATTTTGTGTGCACAATCCTTCTGCAACAAATTCCCTTTGGTCTATCTCTATATTTACTTTACAGGCTTATGGTTGTGGTCCTCCCAAACACATAACATATTACAGTATGAAGCTGTTAATATGGCTGTCACAATATCATATTTTTACAACACAATTACTGTCAGAAAAATGATTTCACAAAAATGTAATTGAAAAAAGACGCTTTCAGTAAAATTCCCCTTGAACTGTATTTATTCTTTTTTTTTTACTTTCAAAATAATGTGTATTGAGAGGATAGTATCGACTGAAATGGAAACCAGAGGAACTGATAAAAAAAAGTCCACAAAGCCTAACCTCTGCTCACCTTATCATTTGTGTATTTTACCACAAGAAAACCAGTTTAAGAAACTTAAGGAGTTATGAAAGTGATAAAAAAGTTAGTCTAGTTATTTCAGAACACACCCATTCTTTTAATAATAACACCTACATAAGCGTATTGCAGTCCTGAATCAAATATCTAAATGCAGGCAATTAAAGGGGAGCTTTAGAGGGTCTACTTTTCATAACTCTGCAAATGTGTGTGTGTGTGTGTGTGTGTGTGTGTGTGTGTGTGTGTGTGTGTGTGTGTGTGTGTGTGTGTGTGTGTGTGTGTGTGTGTGTGTGTGTGTGTCTGTGTCTGTGTGTATGTGTGTGTGTGTGTGTGTGTGTGTGTGTGTGTGTGTGTGTGGGTGTGTGAAGGCTATGCTTGCATTGACATGTTGACATTTTTGTTGTTTCTATTTATGTGCTGACAACAACCTGACCTAAATCCCACTCTCTGATCGGGTCCCTGGGAGGCTTGTACAAGTGCATTCTGGGAAAATAAAACCTCTCACCAGATGACCCTGTCACACCTTTCTGTCACTTCTCACAATGTGAATTACTTTGTTAGTGTGTGTGTGTTTGTGTGCATTTTCCTCCAATGGTTGTTCTCATTTAGCTTTGCTTTTCTGTTTCCATATCGGTTTTCTCACCTCCACCATCCTCCAGCTGTCTGAGAATAACCCCATGAAAGAAGTGATGTCCTTATTAAACAGCATCTTGTACATAGTGAGAGTTTTTTAAGGTCAGTTCTGGGTTGAAACTCTGGTTGGCTGGTGTGGAGACAGTGGGGTGGAAATGCTGCTGTGATCTCATTCTGGGGCTCCATGCATGGATCCATTCACCAGTTAGAATATAGCTTACAATATGCAAGATGAATACTTCTTTTATTAATTTCAAACCAATGCTTGGACTTTATTTCAGAGTTTCTGTTCTTGTCTCTTACCTTAACTTATTTTTGCTGTGTAATTTATTAAAAAAATTACGTGTCATCGTTTTGTGCAGCTATCAAAATGCACATTAAGATTTACTCTGATTGCCCTCCTTACATTACATCCTGTACCTGAACAGCACTTTCAGCAGACCTCCTGGTTTTCTCTACAGGCCTTGCTCTGGACACAATGTTATGTTTATTGCCCCCAATCCCAACTATCATATCAAATAGCCATCATTCTTCTTATTATTATTAATAACAATAACAATAATAATAATAATATTAATAACAACAACAATAATAATAATAATAATAATAATAATAATAATAATAATAATAATAATAACAATAATAATAATAATATTAATAACAATAACAATAATAATATTAATAACAACAACAATAATAATAATAATAATAATAATATTAATAATAATAATAATAATAATAATAATAATAATAATAACAATGATAATATTACCCCAGTTTGCCGAAGGAGTGGCAGACCGGGGTGGTGGTTCCCCTTTAAATAGGGGGATCAGAGGGTGTGTGCCAATTACAGAGGCATCACATTACTCAGCCTCCCCGGGAAAGTTTACTCTAAGGTGCTGGAAAGGAGGGTCCGGCCGATTTTCGAACCTCAGATTGAAGAGGAACAATGCGGTTTTCGTCCTGGTCGTGGAACGACGGACCAGCTTTTCACTTTCGCAAGGATCCTGGAGGGGGCCTGGGAGTACGCTCATCCGGTCTACATGTGCTTTGTGGATTTGGAGAAGGCGTATGACCGGGTTCCCAGGGAGATACTGTGGGAGGTGCTGCGGGAGTATGGGTTGAGGGGGTCTCTGCTCAGGGCCATCCAATCTCTGTACTCTCAAAGCGAGAGCTGTGTCCGGGTCCTCGGCAGCACGTCGGACCGATTTCCGGTGAGGGTTGGCCTCCGCCAGGGCTGCGCTTTGTCACCAATCCTGTTTGTGATATTCATGGACAGGATTTCGAGGTGTAGTCGTGGGGGAGGGGGTCTGCAGTTCGGTGGGCTAAGGATTGCACCACTGCTTTTTGCAGATGATGTGGTCCTAATGGCTTCATCGGTCTGTGACCTTCAGCACTCACTGGATCGGTTCGCGGCCGAGTGTGAAGCGGCTGGGATGAGGATCAGCACCTCCAAATCTGAGGCCATGGTTCTCTGCAGGAAACCGATGGACTGTCCACTCCAAGTAGGGAAGGAAGCCTTACCCCAAGTGAAGGAGTTCAAGTATCTCGGGGTCTTGGTCTTGAGTGAGGGAACAATGGAGCGTGAGATGGGCCGGAGAATCGGAGCAGCGGGAGCGGTACTGCAGTCGCTTTACCGCACCGTTGTGACGAAAAGAGAGCTGAGCCAGAAGGTAGATTTCTCCGCAGGGTGGCTGGCATCTCCCTTAGGGATAAGGTGAGAAGTTCAGTCATCCGGGAGGGACTCGGAGTAGAACCGCTGCTCCTTTTTGTTGAAAGGAGCCAGTTGAGGTGGCTCGGGCACCTAGTGAGGATGCCACCTGGGCGCCTCCCTAGGGAGGTGTTCCAAGCACGTCCAGCTGGGAAGAGGCCGAGGGGTAGACCTAGGACCAGGTGGACGGATTATATCTCTTCGCTGGCCTGGGAGCGTCTGGAGAGCTGGCTGATTTGGCCAGGGAAAGAGAAGTTTGGGGCTCTCTGCTGGAGCTGTTACCTCCGCAACCCAGAAGGAAAAGCGGGAGAAGATGGATGGATGGGATAATAATAATAATAATAATAATAATAATAATAATAATAATAATAATAATAATAATAATAATAATAATAATAATAATAATAATAATAATCATAATAATAATACATTGTATTTATATAGCGCTTTTCTAAAAACTCAAAGACACTTTACAGAGATACAATTCATAAAAAAGTAAAACAACACACTTAATATATTTAAAACACAGCATTAATTTACAGTTCAAAAGCAGTTTTGAAAAGGTGAGTTTTGATCTGGGATTTAAACAGGGTGAGGTCGGGGCAGTCACGGATGTTTCTGTGGAGTGAGTTCCAGAGGGAGGGGGCAGCGACAGAAAAGTCTCTGTCCCCCCAGGTCCGGAGTTTGGTCCTGGGAGGATGGGAGAGGAGATTTGCGTCTGACGAGCAGAGGCTGCGGGAAAGAGTGTGGTGCTGGAGCAGGTCTGTGAAGTAGGAGGGGGCCTGGTACTGGAGGGCTTTGTGTGTGAGGAGAAGGATCTTGAAGTGGATGCGTTGTGGGACGGGGAGCCAGTGGAGGTTCTGCAGGACAGGGGTGATGTGATCACGGGAGCGTGTGTGTGTGAGGAGACGGGCGGCTGAGTTCTGGATGTACTGGAGTTTATTGAGGAGTCTGGATGGTGTACCATAGAGGATGCTGTTGCAGTAGTCTAGTCTGGATGAGATCAAGGCATGGATCAGGGTTTCGGCAGCAGAGAAGGAGAGTGATAGGTGGAGACGGGATATATTTTTGAGGTGGAAGAAGGCAGTTTTGGTAATGCGCTTGATGTGGTTCTCAAAGGAGAGGTTGCTGTCGAAGATGACTCCAAGATTTTGGATGTGAGGGGAGGCAGTCAGCGTTGTATTGTCGATGGTGAGGGATAGGTTGTTATTGTTTTTGGTGAGGGATTTGGGACAGATGATGACCATGTCAGATCACAGTTCAGTTTGAGGAAGTTGTTCTGCATCCAGGATTTTATGTCAGTGAGGCAGTTGGTGAGAGTTGAGATGTAAAGTTGCACATCATCAGCGTAGCAGTGGAAGTGGAGGCTGTGGCAGTGTATGATATTACCGAGGGGAAGGAGGTAGAGGATGAAGAGGAGAGGACCAAGCACCGAACCCTGGGGGGGCCTATTAAGCTCATTAATATTTAGAAAGAAAGGAACCCTTACTGGTTACCTAGTGTTAGGAGCAGTGGGCTGCCATATGTACGGCACCTGGGGAGCAGGGTAGGGAACAGTGCCTTGCTCAGCGACTTGGACCGGTGAACTTCTGGTTCCCAAGCCAATTACAGACGGACTTCGCCCCCACCACCCTGTGACCTAATGTGTCTCCTGGGACATGTCTCCATGCTTTAATGTTCAAAAAGCTCTTTATTTTTCTCATACTGCCTGTGCTGCATCACCTCTTTTCACCCTCTGTTTGAAATCAGAGCCCAGTCTGCTCTGATTGGTTAGCCGGCTCTGTTGTGATTGCTCAACTGCTGAGAGATGTCCCGCCCCTAAGCCTATAGAATTGCGAATGTTACATGTAGTGATGTCATTATGTTACAAAATAAACAAAGAAGTCCAATAAAGGTGTTTCAGGCAGGGGTGATGGATGAGCGTGTAGGAGAGAAACTGGAGGGAACACAGGGATTTTAGCCTTTGCAGACCATTTACATGCACAAAAACTATAGAACACACTACAGGAAAAGGAAACCCCAAAAAATCACAATATTGGCCTCTTTATGTCAATTACTCTGATTACATTTCAAGTGGGGTCGACTTTGGCAGCTATGGCGCAGTTGGCCAGTGCTCCAATCATCAGATGTCTGATATATGTAATGTAAAGTGTTTTGAGCAATTGTAAATGCAATGAATTATTATTATTAGGTGAGCCATACTCGAACACACTCCTTCTTGAAACATGTCTGCAGTATCACAGGTCACAGTGAAGAGTTGAAGTCAGGTGTTTCAGAGTCTCTACTTCGGCAGAGGCTGTTCTGCCACACTACGTCTCCCATCATGTAGCTCCACTGACACAGCACATGTCCCAGACCTTTCCATGACCCTGTCTCTCCCTATCTAATATTCACATGCTCCTTCTACATCTCCTTCCCCCTCTTCCTCCCGTCTTTGTGTCTGCTCTTGTTCACCCCCTTCCCCTCCTGCCACCAGGTCTTTCATATTTTAGTAGGTTTTAGCATGGATCAACTCTCTGAGGTTAAGTTGTTTCTTTAAAAGGTCTGTGTATGCATGTGTGAGTGAGTGTGTGTGTGTGTGTGTGTGTGTGTGTGTGTGTGTGTGTGTGTGTGTGTGTGTGTGTGTGTGTGAGTGTGTGTGTGTGTGTGTGTGTGTGTGTGTGTGTGTGTGTGTGTGTGTATATATTCCATATCAGCAAATAAATGAATTGTGACGCAGAGGAAGAGAAACAAGAAGCTAACAGGACAAGTTAAAGACTCTTGCTCTTCCCTCATCTCATCACACTTTAAATCATCTTACTTTATGTATGTGATTTGTATAAATCTTTTTATGTTAGTCTAAAGAAAACAAAGGGAGCAAGGCCCACATTGACATAAATGCAATTCTTTCTACACAGATAAAGTGGGGGAATTGAAGTGGTGTTCGTAGATCCATATGTTTCCTTTTAGCCACACGGGGTGGATGACTGAGTCTGACTCTGGAGTTCATGAAATGAATTAATGACAATGTGGGTGAGTTATGCTCCAAACAGAGACTCATACATACTTGGAAGCGTCAGTGAGGAGGCTGAGTCCAGGTCTGTGAGCAGAAACAAGGGAGGGCCGAGGCTCTGGTGGCTCCTCTTTCAATCTGTGTATTGGTTGTTTGAAAGAAGGGATGTTAAGGTCCTTCAATATCTGCTGCTGAGGATGTTCTATGAGTCTGTGGTGGCCAGTTCCATTCTGTCTGCTGTTGTGAGCTGGGGAAGCGGACTGAGGGTGTCGGACACCAACAGACTGGGGAGGGTGTGGGGCTGTCCATGGTACGGATCATCTTGGATAAAGTCTCCCAGCCACTCCATGACACGTTGGTCACAGCGCCATAGGAAGTCCTTCCTGTCTGCTGCCCTCAGAATGTTCGCCCCCCCCCCCCCCCCGCAGCATCTACAGCGTTGGTCTTACCGACAGCAGCTATAACCTCATAATTACTGGGTCTATACTAAACCATGCAGTACAGACTATACTTATATAACCTGGGCAATTATTTAACTTTGCTATACTTTGCATTAATTATTAAACTGTGCAATATTCACATCACTTTGACATTATTACTGCATCACACTGCCTATTTCAAGCAATAATCTTGTCTTTAGCATTAACATCAATATCAATATTATTGCACTTGTGTATATAATGTAGTTGATGTGTTATGGTTTTTATATATTGATTTACAAGGTGCACTTTTTTAAATGAAATTCTCTATGTTTGAACAATTGTTTCTATTTGAATGTATTCTGAAGGGTCGCAACTGTTATGAACTCCGATTTCCCCAGGGGGGTTGAAAAAAGGATGTGTTATTTAGCACATTTAAGGGTTCCAGGATAACTTTTCTAAAGGGAGTATTCTATTTGGTTGTGCATATACTCTTTACTATAATGTCTTGCAGCAGGGTGAACATTGGTAGAAATATTGATCAACGGTAGAGGTAGTAATCCTCCAAAGCTTTTACTCTACTTCAGTTGAACCTATCTTTCCTCCCCTCTTCTGAGTGACCAACAGATGGAAGTGTCCATTTGGGAAAATATTCAGGTAGTGATTGTTCTCAAGTGCTCCAACTCCCCATCTCTCTTTCTTTCTCCATCTCACAGACATGCCCCTTCTAGCTTTTAGTGAACCAGACTCAAACAGACATGCACACTAAAATGCATTCACACCCACAAACACTCCTGTCCATGTGCTTCTATCTTCCTGCTGCCTTTCTACCTCTCTCTCTCTCTCTCTCTCTCTCTCTCTCGCTGTGTGTGTGTGTCTCTCTCTCTCTCTCTCTCTCTCTCTCTCTCTCTCTCTCTCTCTATATATATATATATATATACATAACTTACTCACTAACAGATACACACACTTCTTTGGTGACATCAGCTCCTCATCATTAATTTTAATGACCATCAATATCCTATAAAACACCGGAGCATGCACACACATCCACACAACAAGAGGCGCCACAGATCCCAGAAAGCTATTATAGTCTGCACTTCGTTTATTATCTGTTATGAGAGGCGAGTGAGAGAGAGAGTGTGTGTGTGTGTGTGTGTGTGTGTGTGTGTGTGTGTGTGTGTGTGTGTGTGTGTGTGTGTGTGTCTATGTTTGTTTGTACATATGGCCCTAAAACGATATTAAGACTAATACAGAATACTGACCATATCACGTCCTGTACACGATGAAGATAATCTCATTCTAATTCTGCTGTTTACATGCTGTAATGTTCAAAAGTCTGAAGTATAAGCACAAAATACAGTACAACAATGATTTGTTATTAACTATGTTATTTAACTGTGTATGGTTTGAATTACTTTCTTAATTAACTTCACTTCGATTGGCATAAAGACGTTACAAAAAGACCTCGCAGGACATTTGTAGTTGAGATGAGTAAAAATGAATAGTAGAACTTATAGAAAGTATTCAAGAGACACAATGAAGCGCAAGGCGAGCTGGACCAGGTTTCAGAAGTAAATAAATATATAGGGAGATTAAGGACAAGAAGAAGAAATGGTGGGACACAATATTTGCCCCATTAATATTTATTTTATTCTCTCCATCCTGTTCTGCACCCCCACCCTGCTGAGGCATCACCAACCCCTTTCTTCACTCAGTTTGTTCCTCTCACCTGTCTTAATTTCCTCCCTGAAACGTCCCTCTAGTTCCTGTCCTGTATCTCACTTCAGCGTCCACGTTTCATCGCCATGGCTACTGCACAGCCAGTGTTTTATGTCGTCATGGAGACTGGGGTCGAGGCTCAAGCCATATTTAACAAGATGGAGATGGCAATGTCGAGGGATGCCGCACAGTGCAAAACCTTTCTATTTTTTTTTTTCATGTGACTTTTCAAGCAGAAAATTCAGTTGTTCCATCTCTACTGTGGAATTATCGTACACAACCATGCAGTATCATCATAACCACTTTGTAACACAATGTGCTGTTTTTTTCATTTCCGTGAAAGATTTCCCCCCGACTGCAGTGACAGACCGAACATCCTCGGCTGAAGCGACCACTCCATGTCCGCTACTTTAATCCAAGCACTTCTACAGGAAGGGCAACATGTGGGTCCAGTGTGTGCTGGATGTTGATAATCACATATGCTAGAGATGATGGAAAACGTTTTTTTAATTGAGCGTCTTCACTAGTTGGCCAACTTATTGAGCGAGGTTCTCTGCTCCAATCGTGAGCTTAACACTGCAGCACCACCTTGCTTTTAACTGTTCTTTAATAAATATTGGTTTAAAAGGCAATTTGAAGGTTGGATATTTGTGAAAATGAAGAATTCTATTCTTCCAACTTTGTGGAAACAGTTTGGGGAAGGCTCTTTCTGTTCCAGCATGACTGTGCCCCAGTGCACAAAGAAAGGTCCATAAAGGCATGGCTGGATGAGTTTGGTGTGGAAGAACTTGACTGGCCGGCACAGAGCCCTGACCTCAACCCCACTGAACACCTTTGGGATGAACTAGAACGGAGAGCCAGGCCCTCTCGTCCAACATCAGTGTCTGACCTCACATATGCTCTTCTGGATGACACAGACACACTCCATGATCTTGCAGAAAGCCTTCCCAGAAGAGTGGAAAAGCTGCAAAGGGGGGGGCAACTTCATATTAACGCCTAACAATTTGCAATGGGATGTCATTAAAGCTCCTGTAGGTGTAATGTGTAGGTGTCCCAATACTTTTGTCTATGTAGTGTATATCCCTTAAGGTCAAATCAAGGAGATTCCTGTACACGCGTATCCAGGGGGAATAACTCTTCACGGTTGCTTAACACCCATATGAAAAAGATCTGTATACATTTTAAAACATTTTAAAATGATGTGAAGATTACCAATAACATACCAGAGCCAATAACATTTTATTTCTAAAGTTCATGTATAGCTAGTGGTGAGTGTCCCTGGGCTCCTGAATCTGTCTCCCTCCTCTCTCCCCCTGCTCCTCTGTGAAGTAGTAAATAATATGTTTTAAAGGTCCCCTATTATACAAAATGCACTTTTAAAAAAAATGTTATACACGTCATAAAAAAAATACAACCCTCTCTCTTTTCCTCCTTACCCACATTTCTAAAAACAGGGGTACAAACAAGCTGATCCAGATTTGCTGCAGACTTGACGTCATAACTGAAATGTGTTATGATACACATTGAACTCCTGGCAACGTCCCACCCACGTGACACATCCCAACCTATTGTTCCCCCTTATACAGTCAGTGAGCTGTGTGTCTGTGTGTTCAGCAGGATGTCTGCAGGAGGGACTTAGAGTTGTTATATATAATCCATATAATGTCACTGTTCAGTACAGTGCATGGGTTAGGTCAAGCTTTCCTTTAAGGTGTTCTTAATCCCCTTCAGCACTTCTAAAATATAAATATTTGACTGAATGATGTACTACAACCTTTGATATATAGTTGACTTACTGTCAAAACTTTCTAAACATGGTTATGAACACTGTACAGCTAAAACTGACTTTCTTTAATGTTTGCTGAATTTAATTTCTCACATTGTGTTTGTGAATTACTCAATATGTTTTTTCATGCCCTCTTTCCAGTGGTCTACACATTTATTGATAGCAAGGCCGTAACTTGTGGATTATATTAAAGTATTTAATACAGTGAGTGGTCAAACTCAATTATTTGAATAGTTTGAGCAAACTTACAGTACATTATATGCTATTGTCAGCATAGGTTGTTTTTTTTAGGCCACTGAAAGATATAAACTCAACTTTTTCCACATTTCCTTCATGAAAGAGTTCATGAAATGTTCTGATGTTGAGCAACTTCTTTTTCAGCCTGTTTGGGAAAGTGGTACGAAAACCCTATTATCCAGTTTCCTGCATGAACATATGGATGTATACTCAGAATAGCACAGCTTTCTTTGTGGCGTTGCTAATGTAATGGTAAAGCAAAACAAATTTAAATATACAATCACTCCCTTCAGCCTAAAAGGTTTTTGCTCATTGGGAAAAAAAAAATAAAAAAGATTAGCACCTTTTAACCATGTCTGCTTTTAAAGATCATCTTCTTTTCAATCCCAAACTCTGAACACTTGGAGCAGGCCATGGTGATCTATATAGGTAAAAATCACAATTTTGACATAGAATAATATTTTTGCATTAGGCTTATAATATCTCGCTAACCCACTCATTTTATTTTGTATCAGGTACATGGGTTTTTTTGACAGAACGATATTACCCAACACACACACTGGCAGTGTAGCTAAAGTGGGTACAGCGACAACAACGCTCTTCACATTCACATATATATCTGACTGTGCCGGTTCAGCTATCCAGGATGCATTTCTCTCATTGAGCCTGCTTTCTCATGAATGCTAATTAAGCATGTAACTGAGGGGAAAGTGGAATGTAATTGAGCTCCAATTAAGACTTAATTCATTGAAAAGCCACTGCTAATGTAATTCATGGACTCTAGTGTGTGTTTGACATCATTTAGGTTATAAAGCGACTCTCTTTCATCCCATTGATATTTCATCTCACAAAATAAAAAATCATTCCCGCTGCTTACGCTTTTGTAAGTCAATCTACCGTGCTTTTTCTGTGCTAATCTGGCTAATCTTGCATCTTAATTTTTAGTATTACCTACACATCTTTTCTCACACACTCACCAGCAAGGCTTCCACACTAAAAGGTTTTCCATTGAAAAAGGTCTGTTACTGATTTAGCCCGCAAAATTGAACAATCAATAACAGGAAACACTGGCACCTCGCTAAAAAGTGCACCTAATTCTAGCTTGAAGAATTAAGAGTTCTGGGGAAGTGAGTGCACATTATAATGCCAGGGTATTGTGTCGGCTGCCACTGCTTGCTTTTGGTGTGCGTGTGTGTGTGTGTGTGTGTGTGTGTGTGTGTAAATATGTCTGAATCTGTGGGTGATAGCTTGATGTTTAATAAGAGCATTGTGGTTGTTCTTGTTCGATGTTTCAATGAATCCCACTCTCTCTGTCCATAAAGGGCCGAGCAGGGCTAAGCTGGACCAGCCCTGGGCATAGTCGGCTAAGGGCGCATCTATTCATGGGGGGTGCCGTAAATGGGGGGGGGGGGGGGGTCGGTGTAAATAAATTAAAACTATTAACGATATTTGATAATGTGGTGTATTAAATCTGGTGATACACAAAGTGTTGAATGGTGCTCTCAATTATGGTTTATTTTGTTTCCATAAATGATGGGCATACTTAATTTGTGATTTTCTTTGTGATTCACACTGACAAGCCACCTGTGTGGTGGGCGTGGTTAATAAAGGGCCTTCCTGCACGCAGCTGCGCTGAGTTGCAGAGTGAGTGCCATGAGAAGCAGCAGAGAGTCTCTCGTCTTTTTCTTTGTCCTCCACGTTCGGTGCACCCCACAGATGAGTTTCACAAAGGGTGAGCGAAGGAGCAGCAGGAGTGGACGTGAGGGGCCTGATGGTCGACTGTGGGGCAACTTCGCACATCGTCACAGACCTGGCAAAGTTTAAGAGCTTTGATGACGGGTTCCAGGCCAAAACACATTGCGTGGAGCTGGCGGACGGGACGCGGTGCAAGGGCGTCGCAGAGCGCCGAGGCGACGCAGAAGTCTGTCTGATCGACAGCAAAGGAAGACGCCTGAACGCAACGCTGAGGCAGGCGCTGTATATCCCATCCTACACACAAGACATTCTATCCGTGAAAGCAGCTACTGCCAGCGGAGCGACGGTGATCTTCAAGAAGGGGAAGGACGTTCTGATCCACAAAGACAGTACCAAATTCCACATTCACGTACACAATAGACTATATTATTTGCACACAGTAAACAATGATGACAATGAATGTGATGATCAATGCAAGGGATGTCATGATATGCAGACATGGCATGAGATACTGGGACACTGTAACTACAATGACATTCAGAAGTTACAAGATGTTGTGGACGGTATGAAAATTAAGGGTTCAACGAACAAACCTTTACATTGTGAAGTGTGCACTCAGGGCAAGTTTTACCAAACTAGAAACAGAGACCCTGATGTGAGGGCTAAAGCCCCTCTAGAGCTACACAGACTTGGCAGGACCAATCCACCCAGAGTCGAGAGAAGGGTACAGATATGCACTTTCATTTACTGATAATTTTTCCAGTACAGTGTTTGTGTATTTCTTGAAAAATAAAAGTGACACAGTACAAGCTACAGAGAAGTTTCTAGCTGATACAGCCCCATATGGCAAAGTGAAATGCTTCATATCTGATAATGGTACTGAATTCACAGGGAAAGCATACCAGACCTTACTCATTAAAAATGCAATCAGACATCAAACATCAGCACCTTACTCTCCGCACCAAAATGGGACTGCTGAGCGCAATTGGCGCACACTTTTTGACATGGCAAGGTGCATGCTAATTGAAAGTGGTTTGCCAAAACAACTGTGGACCTATGCAGTCCAGACTGCGGCTGTGGTTCGGAACAGGTGTTTTAACAAACGCACAAGGCAGACACCAATCCAGATGTTGACAGGAAGACGGCCCAACTTGTCTAGAATGCAAAGGTTTGGAACCGAATGTTTTGCTTATAAACAAGACAAGAGAAAACTTGATCCAAGGTGTGAAAAGTGTGTTTTTATCAGGTACGACAAAAACAGTCCTGCATACATTGTTTACTTTCCTGTCAGTAAGAAAGTGCAGAAGCACAGACTGGTAAAGTTTGTGGCTAAATCAGGTGTAGAACGACAGACACAGACTGATTTTGCACCTGAGAATGATGACTTCATCCAGCACAGGTCCAGAAGTCCAGATCATCATGTTAAAGTGGAACAGAGACCTGAAGTCAGCCACCACCAACCACAGACAGTTGAGGTCAAGTGTGAGCCTGAGTGCAGCCGTTACCCTTCCAGAGAGAGGAGGAGACCAGACAGATACACAGATTGCGGTGTTTCTAAATATGTGTCTGAGGAGGAGACTGATCAAGTCCAGAGTAACATTGATTATTGTTATCGTGTGATGTGTAACATACCTGTGTCATTTACAGAAGCTGTAACCTCAGATAAATCAAGAGAGTGGGTCAAAGCAATGGATGAGGAAACGCATTCACTTAGGGAGAACAGCACATTTACCCTGACCAACTTGCCTGAGGGTAAGAAAGCAGTGGAGGGTAGATGGGTGTATGCTATTAAAACCAATGTTGATGGATCTGAAAAATACAAGGCCCGATATGTTGCTAAGGGGTACAGTCAAAAGATGGGTGTGGATTATGGGGAGACATTTTCCCCTACAGCTAACATGACTAGTGTAAGAGTTTTGATGCAGAAGGCAGCACAAGAAAATTTGATCTTACACCAAATGGATGTGAAGACTGCCTATTTAAATGCACCCATAGACTGTGAGATTTATATGGAACAGCCAGAAGGGTACAAAGTGAAATCTCACACAGACAGAGAGTTGGTGTGCAAGCTAGAGAGTTCATTATATGGGCTGAAACAATCAGGCAGGAATATTGTCCAACCGACCAGATGGTTGCAGATCTGATGACCAAGCCTGCAACAAAATTTAAGTTGGCTAAATTTGCCAGATTTATGTTTGGGGATAACTGAAAAAAATCTGGAGATGTAAGATGTGATGTTTTTCTGACTGGTTGTAAAGGTAATGTTTTGATTTGTTTGAAATAATGTGAGAGCAAGAGGGGGTGTTGAATGGTGCTCTCAATTATTGTTTATTTTGTTTCCATAAATGATGGGCATACTTAATTTGTGATTTTCTTTGTGATTCACACTGACAAGCCACCTGTGTGGTGGGCGTGGTTAATAAAGGGCCTTCCTGCACGCAGCTGCGCTGAGTTGCAGAGTGAGTGCCATGAGAAGCAGCAGAGAGTCTCTCGTCTTTTCCTTTGTCCTCCACGTTCGGTGCACCCCACAGATGAGTTTCACAACGAGTAGCCGCTGTAACGGGCTGCTCTGCTAACGCAAAGGTAGATACTCTCTGAGGTCATAGGTTGGGTAAGAGGAATAGGAGAGGGAAAAACAACATCTGGCATACGTCAGGGGGCCCCTATGAACGGACCTGTGTCCTCTTAGGGTTGCACACATTGTTAATGAAACATCGCTACAAGATATACATCAATAACAACTACAGAACGACACCTACATTGCGTACAGCACCCAGGCACTTCGCCTTACGTCAACAGCGGAGAGAAAATGGATCTATCGCTCTCTTTAACATGCGCGGCCACTTATTTGATATACATCTTATTTCTACCTTCTGTTTAGGTTCCTTGTGTTACCAAGGGATCTTAAAAACTACACTATAGTAGTACATTGATCATTTTACTGCATAACCTCATATGAGATACGATCCAGGAGCAGCTTTAGCTTGAGTTTAAATTGGATGCTCATTGCATAAATAGCGGCATATGGTAATTTGATAAGCTACACAAGGAGATGCGAGTTTTGGATGGCAGTAAAAAAGGGAAGTGTCAGCTAAAGGGTCAGAAAGCATTCGGACCTGGTTTGAGTCTGCCTTCCTATTCTTTGCTTTGCCTAAATGAAATGTCTGTTGTGTTCTATGTCCTGAAATTTTGGCTCTGAGGAACATGAATAACGTCTGAAATTGAAATCCCCTCCAAACAGGGTTGTTGATACGATGGGATAATACAGAGGTCATGATCTGAGCCGTGCTCTCGCTCCGGAGTGCTCTTGAAAGCTTTGAACCCTGAAATGTGAAGTATTCTCACTTACAAATTAAGCACTTAACCAACACTTTTCTGTAGAGCGACTTCACAGCACTCCACAAGCAGAATGCTACAATGATGTGTGAACCTGTGGTTAACATTATTTTACTAAGATACCCATTAGCACTAGCATTAGCATTAGCTATTCCTCCTGGCATACACACACAAGCAGTAGAAGACACGTTTACAAATAGCCACAAAATCACAACACACAAACCAGATCACATCATTGAATTAACAATCATATACGGACCACCATGCAGTGTGAAATATAGCTAGAGAGGAAAAACACATATTAGGGTCATATATTCTGCTGCCAGGTGTTTTTATCTACCCTTTATGCTTCTCTGTGATCTTGCATTAACAGCTGATTGATTCATCACTCTTAGCCCCCTTATAATATTCCCTGACAGGTTAAACTGAAGCTATAGTACTGGCAGTTTTATTTTTACAACAGCTAAATTCACTTTGATTTATGAGCCATTGTAATGTTTTTTGTTTTTTTTTAATATATGAGTATTTGGGTTGCCTCTGTAGCATTTCCATTAGCTGTGTTTACCTGCAAAAAGCAAGGAAAGCCCGCCACATTCTGCAGTGATTTGTCAAAGCAATTAGACCTTCAATGGAAGCGTTGCCCTATTTAAAGAGCACACAGCACAGAGCTATATGACAGAGGCTTTATTTCAAAGCAAGATTACTAGTGCAGATGCTCATGTGACGACTGGAACCTGGCATTCAAGCATAATGCTGAATGCTTTTAGCGAGGCTGCTGTCACGTGACTGAACTGTTTTGTCCCTGTAGCTGCGGAGCTGTCAAATGCATGTTGCTCAAAATAGATTATAGGCTATCCACCTTAAGTGGTGCTGCAGCGGCTCAGACGTTTTGCAGAGGGATGTCGCTCTCAAACTGTTGCACACTTTTAGTGATCTTTTAATCTTGTAACTCCTCCAAATCCAGGATGTGTTTTGACTACAGTGTCTGGAAGGCCCAAATTGGGAGATGAACAGTCCGCATTAACAACATGCACGCAGGATATATTGTATGTAAATGTTTCAAACGTTGTGTAGAACACAACAGCGTGACCTCAAAGTGTCAACGCTTGATTGATTATGCTGAGAGACAGTGTTGTACTCAGATATGTTAAAGGGAACAGGGGAGAGTGGAACAAAGACACAATGATTGATAGTCATATAGAATAAAGAAGCCATTTCATGAGAGTTACACAATTAAAGGATGAGTGGAAATGAAAGGTGGCGGTAGAAGAGGAGGAATCACTGAATTTGAGATATACTGTATCTCAAAGATTGACGTGATTTTTTACTTTATGCATTATCCAGAATGTGCATCATTGGTGTATATATCTCTTTATGACTTCCTTCTCTTGAAAAAACCTTGACTTGGTTGAATTTTTGTTGCATTGGGTTTTGGTTGAGGGAGATTTTCAGGGGGCTGCACCTCTATGTTGATACTGCTGATTGCACTGATAAACTATAAGAGTTTTCAAGATTGATTCTGATATAGCAAACACGCTTCAGTTCCATCTAGAGTAACTCTGTTTGTCTCTGTCTTCCAGTTAATTCCTTTTTTGTAGTTTATCGGGTTTTCTGATTCACTGTAATCAGTGATTGCATTCTTCACAGGTTCAATGAGAGAATCAAACCAATATAATGCTGATGTAAAAAATGAAGTCCTGAATTACTGGAAAAACATACTGTGTTGTCGATGTTCATTTGCCGTGCCAGCACCTGTTGTCCTGTGGCATGTTGAACTGTTGTCGGTTTGCGCTGTTGTGGTGAAACTCACAGTGTTTAACTACACAAAGAATACTATTGTTGCTTTTTCTTTAGCCAAAGTAGAAGATACTGGTGTTCAGGAAACACGCAGATGCAGCACGAGTGGAGGATCACCTCATAAATCACATTTGTGTTGATCGCTCGGTTTAGGCGCACATCGTCCCGCATCAACCCTGCTCTTCTTTTTATCTGCAAATATTGCAAAAGTGCCCCAAATGTAATTACTGAGAGAAGGAACAAGGAGCTAGAGCATTTCTTGGAATGTCAAAGCAGTGAAGCATTCACAAATAAAACGGAAAAATAAGAGGTTTGGAATACTTTTTCTAAGTCCCCTAGCTCATACAGACTACTAGCTGTTCTCATCATTTGAAAAAGAACTGCGTTCAAGGACACTTCAGCGGAACACACATATCTTACTCACAGGACTCTTAAATGGTGTTCGATTTCGACGGAGGTTGCTGCTTGGAGGAATTCTTCTATGCATCTGAGTTATGATGGCCAATTGATTTTAGAGACCAGCCTACTTACCACCACATACCTCTGTCTATTCAGCTTATCAAAAGAGTCTCCCTCACATAAACACTTTGTGTTCTGAACCCATGAAAACAGGACGCAGCATTTTGTACCTTGGCTGTGTTTCTGAACTTCACCCTCATGCATGACGAGGTATTGATTTAGCAGCGAGGCCCCGGTGTTACCGTGAACCCCGCTCTCTACAGACACACAACCTCCAGCAGGCTGAAACATGGGAGGCCGGTCACTGTGCACCGGAGCAAAGATGGAGGGAGAACTTTAATACATTTGTCTCCCGTCATTATCCAATTGAAGACCACCATGCTGAGTGTGACGTCTCCATCCATCTATCACAATGCTGTCAACAGTTTGCTGTACCCTATATACATGATGCTATGTCAATGAAAAAAGTTACCACTATGACAATAGTTATTAACCCACAAAATTATAATCTCCTATAAGCAGAATATGATAAAGTATGAATTTCTAGGTTGTTATTTTACATTTTTATATTCTTCTATTAGGAGTTAGTGGGGATAAAGTCCAAGTAATGGTTACTTCCGAACAAACTGCTTGCATCCAGTAAGTGAGATTTACATACGATGAAGGGCAGTGCACTGTTATTATTATTATTATTATTATTATTATTATTATTATTATTATTATTATTATTATTATTATTGTTGTTGTTGTTGTTGTTGTTGTTGTTGTTGTTGTTGTTGTTATTATTATTATTATTAGTAGTAGTAGTAGTAGTAGTAGTAGTAGTAGTAGTAGTAGTAGTAGTAGTAGTAGTAGTAGTAGTAGTAGTAGTAGTAGTAGTAGTAGTAGTAGTAGTAGTAGTAGTATATCTTTTTGAACAAGGACCATGCATATAAATATATTAATCACACAGCTGATTTCCATCTGCAGTCCCTGGGCAGGTACACATGACATAAACAAACATTAAAACATAGTGTCTATCACTAATAATTAAAACTGATCAAAATGAAGATGTATACAATATAAATACTAGTACATTTGTCAATATAAATATAACTTTACAATTTATTTAAACTAACATCTCAAATTACAGTAAAATTAATGCTTGTCTACACTGACATGTTATCATCTTATTTAGTTCTAATGGCAAATGTATGAACACAAAGTCCGGAACACAATGTTAGTATTATCATTTATCTGGAACTATGTTCTGGTCTGATCACCTTTTAACTGCCAAATGCTGAACTATCAGCTATTTCCTGATCTGACTTCATCATAGCTCTTTCAGTGCAAGGACAAGTAGCTTGGTAAATGAATGGCCAGAAATCCAAAGCAACTGGATTTAATAGGCTAATTATATCTAATAATGTTTTGTTTTTTTCTGAGAAAACTGGTTAAAAGCTTTCCTGACGTTTCTTTTTTTTTTTTTAAGAATTCCATTGCATCTTTTTTTTGTCTTTTTAGTAATGTAAATGTGTTTGTATGTCTGCTCACAATGTGTTTTGTAGTGTAAAACCTAAACATCTTGCTTCACTAACAGCAGATGTTGATGCTCTGATGTCTCCTTCAGTACGTTCTTTAGTTTCTGATCGATGGATGTACATCCGTCCTCTGTCCTCAATCCGCAACTAAAACTCTCCAGTGCGTCATAAAAGAGGAAAAAACACAAGCAGTTTGATTTGACTTTGATAACACCTCAGCTTAAAATCATTTACGTTTTCAAAAAAGATGCCTCAAGGCTGTGTGTGTGTGTGTGTGTGTGTGTGTGTGTGTGTGTGTGTGTGTGTGTGTGTGTGTGTGTGTGTGTGTGTGTGTGTGTGTGTGTGTGTGTGTGTGTGTGTGTGTGTGTGTGTGTGTGTGTGTGTGTGTGTGTGTGTGTGTGTGTGTGTGTGTGTGTGTGTGTGTGTGTGTGAGAGTGTTTAATTGTCCACTCATTGAATATATTTTAGACCAGCAATAATCATATAAATAAGATGAGGTTAACATTTTACTCACACATTTTTACACATTTAATTTATTCAATTAATGGTTTAATGATGTTCTTTGTAAATAGTATTTCCCTACATTATTGTCTAAATACTTTCTTTTTCCACCTGCAGTTCATTTTTCTGATATCCCTTTTCATAGTAAATTCATACTTTCATGCTTACAAACAGTACTATATAGATATAATATATTTGATGTATACATATATATATTAGGACTTAGATATAATAAAATATACACATTTAAAGGTCCAAATGTCTAAATTGTTCCTTCTTTAGTGTGCTGCTCCACTAGATGCATTGATAATTCAGAGAACATCAACTCAAAAACATTTTTTTTCATCTAACCGGTATAATATTATGTTTATCCGTAATGACCAAGTCCTCTTTTATTTGAATTATATTAATTAGATACTGTTCTGAAAAAGCAAAAGAAATCACACAAAAACACGATTTTGGTGATTTTATTAATGGACATAATAACTTGCTCTAAGTGCGACTCAAAATGTTATATATTTTCAGACCAAGCTATTTCTTTCTATCTATTTTAATTATCATTGAATACTGATAGTGGATTTAAGGACTTTCTACCTCAATCTTCTTGACGTCAACAAACCGTAAATAACACATTTAAAAGGATATTTAATTTTCTTTATTTGTGTCAATATGTGTGTGTATTCAGACAAGCTGTACCTGCATGCCCCTCCGTTTGCACGATCAGTAATCATGTGTGTGTGAATTTAAATCTATCAGCTGCTTAGCTCTTACACTCATCCTATTACCATCAGTCTGGACTAAATCTAAATCCATTTAGACAGCCGGGAGACAAGGACATGATCCATTATTTACACAATCAAGCATTTCTCTCGTCTGTGACCCAGAAGAATGAATTTGTCACTTCTGCTCAGTGCTTAGCCTGGGCAGTTAGTGTGAGAGAATACATATTTCCCTTCACTGCACAATGCTCTACTGGAAAAGTTTGAGGTTTGACTCTTAATATACATATTTTTGTATATGGAGTGATATTTAACTGAGAACTGCCAAACCACGGATATGTGCGATATCATTATCATGATTACAAACACTCTCTGCTTTGCAATATTATATGCAATAATAACGTTCAACATTTGCCCGCTTTGTTTTTTGTTTAATTTGTTTTTCTACTGTTAGTGTACACATTTATTATAATTAATCTTATTTTTGTTATTAGGTTTCTTGTTTATTATACAGTACATGCATATTTTAATATATATATTAAGACTGATGATATGTGATTTCCTTCATTTATGTGTGTGAGCAGCAAACCTGATTATTCAAGGAAAATAGGGAACATTGAGCCAGTTTGTTTGCGTGTGTGTTCAAGTATTTATACATAATAATGCAAAGTCTCATTTACCTTGATGCTCTTGAGTAGGCCGGCCATTGTAATTAGCTATTTGCAATACAGTGTTAAAGCAGTGTTTCTGCACATGCTCGTTTCCTGCCACTATAGAAAAATTCATAAACATTTTGAAATAATTCTTGATTATTTTCCATTAATTTGTAGCGTGTAGCCTGAACAAGCCAGACGACCACTATGCATCTTTACTTCTTTGTTTGCACATAAACACATAATCAAACACACACTCCACAGACACAAACAAGCCCTCGCAAATGTATGCCCATTAAGACAATCACAAACCAATTCCAGAGTCCCTCTAGAAAAAAGCATGATTATCAAACTGAGCGAGTGAACAAACTAAAATAACACCATCATAACACCACTATTTAACTGAGGTATCACAGCACTTTCAATTACAAAGCTGCCGCATTTGTTTCCTTCTATTGTCGGTGTTGAGCACAAGTGAACCCGCATCAAGCCACCATTAAAAACACCAACTGATTAAAAACCATTTAATTTGATAGCTAAAACGGTGATTCCCCATTTTCAGACGGGCCATCCATCACAACGCCAGACGCACAAATGCCAAAAAAACAATTTGACTCCAAATGTTGTAAGCGTTGAATCACGCTGCGAGACATGCTAAAGCTAATTTGCCAGACAAATTAGTTGGCTCGATTCGAACTTCATTGGCGAAGTTATAAAATCTCGTATGGAGAGAGAAGTGCTCCTGCCGTACATTTATAGTAATTGTTTCATCGGAACCCCGCTGTGGAGGGCATTTCAGACGCCCACCCCCCATGCCATTTTTTAAACACTGCGACTGTCAAATGGCTTGGCTCAGGATCCCAAACATTACAAAGACAGCTCCTCCATTTCTTTTCACTACTGGAGTCCATCTTCCCTGCGATGCCAACACATGCCGAACTGGTTGTAGTCCAGTATTTTTAGGCAAAAACGCTCCATTAAGTCGTACTACAACACAAGGTAAACGATAGCTTTACATCAGAATTAGTTCTGTTCAAAGATCTGTGGACAACTTAAGAAAGCTGGATGAAACAGAACAGCTTATTGAGTAAAACTATACAAACAGCGTTAGTTGTGTTATAGTGGAAAAGAGCTCTTCAAATTCTTTAGAACCCAGATGAACCCTAAGTTGTGAACGTGAAAGTTATCTCCGTCTGCTTGTCACAGAGCATTGGACAAGTTCTTAAGTGCTCGTTCAGTGATTTAAGTTAATATTCTAAAGCAGCGCTCACCGGATATTTTACTGACGTTGCAATCAGTTGCTTCAGTTGACTTGATTGGGTTCCTCATTTCCGCAAACCGGCAAACAATTGTGGCAAAGTTTGATAACAAACGGCAGAAAACACGGAGGCAAGCCTGACATGGTTAATGTGAAAATTGACAAATGACGCAATGAAAATGAATGAATTTTCAAGGGTTCTTCAAAAGGGTATTTTTCCTGAACGTTGACCAACGCCCAACGAAGTTCATTCTACTATCTCGCCAGTCAAAGCAAAACTGAATCAGTGGTAGAGATGTTGATCTTGTCATTATTACCAATGTTTCCGTAGCAATTATGGCTATCAAAGCCAAAATCCTCCCTGAGGAGACACTTTTAATGCACCTCAATGCAAAGGCTCAGGAAGTAACTTATAAGAGCCGAGCCAATGTGTCTCTGTCTGGCATATACTACACAGTGTTTTGCCAAATTTCGGAATCCACATAGTTCCAGCACTTGTGTGCATCCAATTTTTTTTTTTATGATGGTACTGTATGTTTCTGTTCTCTTGTCAAACATTATCAAAGATGTTCATTTTGTTTAAGGTTTGTCGGCTTCATGGGGACAAGTCATCTACTTGTTCTTAATTGGAGTTTAAACTGGCTGAGGGTAGTTTAAGTACCAGATTAAGCTTGCTGGAAACTTTACAGGATTTAAAACAAGGACTGACTGCAGTTCAGCCTTTTCTTCCTGCTTGTATATTGAGCAAGCAAAGTACCTTTTTTAAGCAGTAGTTTAATATTAAGGCTGTTTTCTTATCAAACTCTTTTTGTTTAGTTTACTTGCACTCTGGCTCTTGGATAGCTCTGAGCACTGCCTCTCTGCTCTGCCCCAATCTGCTTTAATTTACATGATTTTAGTGCGAGTTAGCTAAGCATTTGCTTTTTCGCTGGACAGATGTGTCCCTTTTGTAATTGTTTAGTCACACAGTGACTGTGATAGCTGCTGCCATGGTAACCAATCGGATCCACTTAAAATCCATAACTCCAATATATACACACACATACACACTTAGGATACATACCAACATGCACATGTATTTCTTTTCAGCAAAGTAAAGAAATAAGTTACTGCCATGCTGTCAAAGGTTTCCATTGTGGTGTTCAAGGCTAGGGTAAGCATTTATTTCTGTGGCGAATGTGTGTGTGTGTGTGTGTGTGTGTGTGTGTGTGTGTGTGTGTGTGTGTGTGTGTGTGTGTGTGTGTGTGTGTGTGTGTGTGTGTGTGTGTGTGTGTGTGTGTGTGTTTGTGTTTTTGTGTGTGTGTGTTCAATAAACAGACCAAAGCCCTCTAAAGCCTAAAGCAATGCTATTGTACTGGCTATTGGATTAACGGAGTGCATGCTAATAGACATACTCTAACCCTGCCAAGGTCTAACATTGACATACGCTCCCACTTTATCTCAAACACATGAGACACACACACACACCAACACACTGACACGCCGACACACACACACACAAAAACACACACACACACACACATACACACACACACACACACACACACACACACACACACACACACACACACACACACACACACACTGCCAAAATGCCTGATTTCAAGGCTATGTGCCTGGCTAATTGTGTGCAGTCTGCTCTCTTATTATGAAATGTTATTTTGCGCCGAAGGCCACATTTCCTTTATCGACAGAAAGCCATTATTCTAGAGAAAGATTCCACATGATTTCCACAAAGAATCCAACATTTCAAAACATGTAACACACAAAAAGATACTTAATGTATTATTATTATTATCATTATCATTATTATTATTATTATTATTATTATTATTATTATTATTATTATTATTATTATTATTATTATTGTTATTATTATTATTATTATTATTATTGTTATTGTTATTATTATTATTATTATTATTATTGTTATTGTTATTATTATAAGATTACTGTAAACCCGGTAAATTCTGCCTCGCTGAGAGCAGATGCTGATGCTCTTATGTGTCTTTCAGTCAGTTTTTCAACGTCAGTTCCTAATATGCTCTATGGATGTACATGTGTCTTCTAATATCAAGTGCATCATAAAAGAGAGAAACGCAGCAATATCGATTTTTGAGTATCCTGTGGGTTCTTTATATACCTTTTTGGGCTAAAAGTGGCATGTGGGCAAAGAATTCAAATTTCTATCATATTACGCATTCCAAGTCTTTCCTGATTAGACTGACATCAGTGCCAATCATTGTGAATTTTTGTGCATCTCTCTTTCAAACACACACTGTAACATTCTCACTTTAACGAACCAACCACTTCCATCAAACCTGACGTGTTTAGTTGGAGTAATTTTAATGCCTAACATCAATAAGGAAATAAAAATCAACAAAGTCCCTGCTCTCTCCTCCAGCACATGCCAATCCCTTGCCCTCTCTGCGTTCATTGAAGTCTGACAGGTCAACAGCATTACCGTGCAAACAACTGTGTTTATTGTTTTAATTGTATCATATGCAAGTATAGGATAACAGGAAGAGTAGTGTAGCTTAGGTATAAAGTTCACTGGGACTTTGTTTAACATGAAAACATGTAGCTGCTGCTACTTGGGTGCGGCTAATTAACCAAACAGCAGGTCAAACTTCCGAGCAAGTGCAAGAGCGGGAAAACCAACCAATTAAGTGAAGAAGGAGGACCTTCACACAACAATAAATAAGATAGTCTTTCTGTTTCTCCTCAGGAATGCAGACATCTCTTGTGTGGGTGTAAAAGTGTTGTATTGGGTTTCACCCCTGCTGATATATACAATCTTATTATTAGGGATGCACCGATTGCAAAAATGTCGGCCGATGCCGATACCGATGTTAAGAATAACATTTTTGCCGATACCGATGCAGATGGCCGATGTTTTACTATGTAAACTGTAATGGTAGCACAATGCAGACTAAGGCAGCCTATCCCTTTAAGAGAGAGAGTGGGGGATACGTGTGTGCATGTGTAAGCGCGAGAGAGCGGTTGAGCGAGCCATAGTAAGTTTCTGGAAGTTACGGGAGTAGCAGCAAGTATAACAAAGTCACAAATATATACGACGGCCTCCCAAGAACACTGAAGAATGGATTTCATTTACTGATCCTCCAGACACCCGGTACACGGGGCGGTCCTGCAGCATGCGCAGCGTGCAGCAGCAGCTCCTCACAGAGGAGAGACCCCCCCCCCCCCCCCCGAATGACTTTAAAGTTACGGCAGACCTACAGTCACTGTTCTGATCCTTTAAAATGATGCCCTGACTTCAGATTTGGTCCGTCAGATTTAAAAACAACGACGCTAACGCGACTTCTCCCGGTCACGTAGCAAAACATAAACATCGGCGACTGCCATCGGTGATGTCAACTTATTTACCGATGTGCCGATGGTGGTAAACAGGGCTAACATCGGCCGATGTCGATGTCTCACCGATGTATCGGTGCATCCCTACTTATTATACTTCCGACACACAGAGCCTTGAAGAATCACACACGGTTCTTTGGCCTCATGTATCCCCTTTTGATTTGCTGTTGAATTGATGTTGTATCTGTTCGATGGCCCTAAAGAAATTAGAGATAGAAATGGAGAGAAGCTAGAGATAGAATGACACAGAAGTAAAATAAACTGCAAGAAGTGAAGAAAGGACCAAAAAGAATGGGGGAAAAAAGAATGACTGTGAGAGATATACCTGCAAGATTCTCAACAAGGCCATGGCTCTCAGGTCAAACCAGTCCAATATGTTTCAAACACCATTGGCTCTATTTTTCAAAAATCCAAATATTAATACAGTTCAAGGCAGGGTCAGTATCAGAAGAAGTTTATTGGTCACATAACACTTCCAAAGCTAAACAAAACTGTGCGCAGAAGTGGGTGAGAAAAAGCACATCAAATTCTGGTAGCAAAAGAAGAAATTGTCTTCAATATTGCATCAGAGCAGTGAAGTAAGCTGTTATAGAAAAAGCATATTTGACAGATGAATGAGGGGCAAAGAGACTGCTCTGCACCTGAGTGATTTTATTTCCTCTCTGGCTGACCTGTTCTCTGCTGTCCTTGTTCATTCACAGATCATGAACTGAACGCTAACACACTGAAACTCATTTCCTGCCTCCACAGGCCGTCCGCTCCTCTCGACTCCCCTGCAACTTCAACAACACGCAACCCCAATGATGAGACGCTGGGCATGCATTGGGCCGACCATTTTCATTAACCACTGTGCTACTGGATGTTAAGTAACATCATATTCAACCTGCACATTCACAACTCACGATGATTGATAATGTGGCTCATCATGGCACTCATGGTGGCTCAACACCTAATGCGCGGCGCAATTACATGTAAACTAAAGAAGTGAAATCGCCCCGGGCAGCACGAATGAGATGAAAGACGGCACAACTCTTCATTTGCTAGGGTTTAATTTTTCAACTGGAGCCATACATTTTCGTGAAGTTGTCTCGCGAAAGCCAATTAGCTGTGAGAATCTGCCTTCCGTCACTGACTGTTGAATCCTAAAACTTTACAAACCTCAGTCGATGGCTGTGGGCAACGGCATGCAGAGCTCACAGTTCCTCATATCTGTTCAGAAACTGGACAAATGTCAGTGTTTATAAATGTACAAACCACACAATGACTGTGACATGGCCAATTCATTAACTGCTTTATTTATGTCTGTATGACGTTATTGTGAGTGAAGACGGAGCAGCTACATGTTAGCTTAGCATAGCCTGATCAATCCGATCCCCATTCAGATAACACACATTTTAAAAGTCATCTTGTGTACACACTCCTTTTTACATGTATTACAATTATATCACAGCAAAATATGTAACTGTTGTTAGTGGTGGTATCTACAAGGTGATAAGCCCCTCCTCCTCGCCAGCACTACTAGTTTGAGTGGCACTAGTAAACACAATTGGTGCGCTGTTTAAACTTGCGTGATTAAAGTGATGCAAAGCTTTACACGCATCCGTTGTGAACACACCTCAAAAGTTTTAATCCATCAGGGTGATCAGTTCCTAATCTTAGATCCTTATAATGTCACTCCTTCATATTCCTGGAGTTAAGAAGAAAGCTGAAAAATATTTGAGCAGTTTGGGCATCAAACAGAAGCTGATTAATGGTTAACAGGTAGGTTTGCTGAATGAGCTTTAAACTTATTTCAGGGCCCATTGCCTCGTGCGTTATGGGATATTTTTGGATGATTAGGATACAGTGGACACACACACAGCCCTCTGTTACAGCCCTGTGGAGAGGTTAGTGACTCTTCACACTTTCTAGCCTTGGAGCACAGTAGTATCCTGCAGAGAGGTCATTCACCTCTCACTCACTCACCACACACACACACACACACACACACACACACACACACACACACACACACACACACACACACACACACACACACACACACACACACACACACACACACACACACACACACACACACACCTTGTGGGTCCTGATACTTGACTTATACCACAACTGCCTTATTAGAGCTCTATCACTAGGGCTACTTGTATTCAGAATATGAAAACTATCAGAGGTAAGGATTTGTGTATTCATCCTATAAATACCCAAATCAGATTTTTTTTTTTTTTTTCCTGCTGTACCAGTCTCGAACCCAGCTGTGACTCAAAACCTGAGTTACAGTCCGAACCTTGTTTTCTGTCCACTCTTACAACGCTAGAATCAACTCTATGTAGCATATATCATTACATTTCCATCTTTAAACTACAGCAATGGTCGGCAATGACTGGCTGCACAAAAAGTCTGTGGAACTTTGGTCAAAACTCAACAAACTAACTTGTTGGTGCACATCCTTGTATCACCCTGATGTGTAAATTCTAACCTTTCCCTGTCTGTGGATCTACTGTGAGCTTATCTGAAAGGTGAGTTAATGGTGGTCCAACAGCTGCTACCAATCTAAAATAGAATATAAAAGGGTTCTCTGTCAGCCGGTGCCAGAGGCTGCTATATAGCAGCTTATTGTCTGGAGCTACCTCACCTTAGCTGACCCTAACATTAAGATTGTTTATCTCACAAACTTAGAATTGAACAGAACCAATTCTGAAGAAGTCTTTCACAATCTTGCTAAATGAAGTTCAACTTGAACATGTCTGGAAGGAAAGAAGTGAAAGCAAAATGATAAAAGTACATGAGTGACAATGAGAGAATTAGAACTAAGGGGAGGAAGATGAGAGGCAGCGAGAGGAGAGACGATAGCCCCATCTTTGCTTAGCAAACAGGTGAGCGAGTGACAGATTAAAAAGAGAAAATCTGAGTCACACGAATCCTGCCTTCGTTCAGCAAACAAAGAACAGCAGCTCTGGGGTTTCAGCAGGAGAGGGACAAGAGCCATGGAAGGAGAAATAAATGGAAGCGAGCAAAAGAAAAACAATAAAGCGCAAGTGAACAGGAAGAGTTAGACGTTTAATGACAGAGGAATGTGTGTGTGAGGTGGGGGACAGAGCCACGCTGCTGACGGCTGGTTGAATAGCTCCTCTTATGCAGAGGCACGGCTGCCAGACAGACAGCTCTGATATGGAGCATTAACACACAGACACACATGCACGCACGCACGCACGCACGCACGCACGCACGCACGCACGCACACACACACACACACACACACACACACACACACAATATACACTCGACTAGTGATAGGGTGTATTACATATTACAAGCTGTTAAGTCTGGAGTCAGAGCAGATGTTTATTCATGACAAGCACAGGACGAGAGTGTCAGGCCATACCTGCTGCTTAGCGAGCACACACGCACGTGCGCTCACACACACACACACACACACACACACACACACACACACACACTGGATGTGTGTATATGGCAAATGTATATGTGAATGTTTGGGGGTTACAGAGGGAGGAGTCATTGCTTTGTTCAAGGGCACATAATCAGTAGCTAATAATGTTTCTTCTTTAAAGAATGAGTGTCATCTTTAATTGGATCAAATTTGCATATGTTCTTCCATTTTTTCTGTACTCACCAAGTACTGAGTGATCAAGAAACATGAGCTGTAAAATAACCTGACAGAATAAGATAACTCTATTTGAAGGGAATAATAAACTGTCCATCATTCCTCTGACCTTGCCGTGTGCAACTTCTTTTTCCATCTGCTTCTGTCAGGCTAACTGATGCTTATTCGAATAGGAGATGCAGAGTGTGCGAGAGGAATCTTATGTAATTGTATCACGTTACGTTAAAACAAACCAAACATCCTTTTTTTGGTAAAAATCCCCACGTTAACATCAACAAAACAATTTAGTGTGTGGTGCTACAGACACATCCTGAGCCTCGACACATCATTAAAAATCTTCAGTGGATTTGTGCATTTTTTGACTGCACTTTCTTCATAGACCACTTCACCAGCATGTCTATAGGCTCTAAGCCCTTCTTTAATAAAAGTCAAAGGTAGTGGTTTCAAACAAGAAAAAAAAAGTGTATTCAGAGCGTTGTAAATGTTTTGTCATGTTGGTGAAGATGTTTCTTCTTCACTTGCATGTGTTTTTCCAAGTTTGTGTTTCTATATGTACAATGTTTTTGAAAGTGCAGCGCATTACACCTAAAGGAAGTGTTTTTTGTTTATTAGCGTGTTTGCACCTGTTGGCCACCCTACATAGCTGCTTTTCCATCAAAGGTTTACTTTGGAATGGCGATATGCTGGTATTTCTTATAAAGGTTGCTCTATTGTATTGCATCCTATGCTATTCTGTGGTTGACAGGCACTTTGTGACAGTGGTTTGCACTAATGGAGTCTCTCCCTGAGTGTCACTGCACATGCACACACACACACACACACACACACACACACACACACACACACACACACACACACACACACACACACACACACACACACACACACACACACACACACACACACACACACACACACACACAGAATGTGCTGCACAGAGGACAAGCATTTGATTGCACTTCAGTGCTCTCTGCTGGTATTGCCAAATTGCCACCTTTATCCCCCCCCCCCACCAAACACTTGTCTCTGGCTCTCTCTTTCTCCTCCGTGTTTGTGTCATCAAAAAAAGAACATGTCTAAGGACAGAAAGGGACAGTGAAAATGAGTGGGGTCAAATCACAACTGCCATTTATTGCTACCTTTTACCAACACAATAATGTTTCATAATTTTTTTGGTCCCTGTTTTTACACTCCAAACAGAACCAGAAAGCCAGGACATTAAAACACTTGAATTATTTCAGCTTAGAGCCTACATGCTTCAGGTACGCAACATGACAAACACCACTCGATTGGCCACATCCACAAATGCATTTAACTGTATACAATAACTAATCAAAAGGTGAGTTTTCGGCCCAATTCCAAACCACACCCTACCCACTCCCACACCATCTGACCACTCGCAGCTCCCTTCGTTCAGGTGGTGGGTGTAAATACATCAACAAGCTCTGGAACAAACTCCCCTCTCTCCAGCAGAAACAGGAAATTCTGTAATTTTTCATAACAACGGTTTCAAATCAGCATCTCTTGGGCAAAAAATAATAACTACAATAAAACTCCAAAAATATTAATAGGCGTTTATTTTTTGTAGACTTCTTTTGGTTTTAAAACCTGACGTTTATAAGCTGGTTGGTTTTTGCAACAGTCCCCGTAAATATATAACATTTTACAATCAGACGCAGACATTTTTCTAGACTAAACACAGGTATATGATTCTAAGTTAAAACAAAATGAGGCAACATGAAGTTGTTAACTTTATCAAAATATTTTGTCTTAAAACATCAGCTCAGTGTCTCTTTAGGCGAACAGCACCAGACAATGGTTTGGAAGATAACAACCAGCAGCACTATATACAAAGAATATGAAATTCCTATTCACCAATGAGAGACAGACGAGATCAAAAATAAATCCTCATCATCTTTGAAGGGTGATGTGCAACAACATGAGCAATGAGTCAGTCAGTCAGTGACATCAGAGATTAGATTAGCAGAGAACTCCTCCACTTATGAGATGACTCAAATCAAGAAGACTTTGACCTATTAGACAAAAGAGAGGAGAAGAAAGGAGAGCTAAATATAAGGTGGCGTCATGATCAAAAGCACCTTAGATGTAATATGAAGCTTGATTGTGCAGCTGTTTGGCCTCTTTCACCTTAGAAACGTTTAAATGTGAACAGTCTCCAAGTTTTCCCAGTCTGAAGAGAGTGCACTGCAGTAAGAGATGCAAAGTTCCAACCAGGCGTAGGAGAAGTTAGTGCTGACAATTTGCCAAATCATAGCAGGCTGCTTAAAATCTGGTCAGTGCCTCTGACCCTAGCAAATACCCCGTGGTGGAAAGTAGCTAAGTACATTTACTCAAATATTGTACTAAAGTAGTTTTGGACATATTTGTACTTTACTTAAACCATCCATCCATCCATCTTCTCCCACTTATCGGTCTGGGTCGCGGAGGTAACAGCTCCAGCAGAGAGCCCCAAACTTTTCTTTCTCTTGCCACATCAACCAACTCTGACTGGGGGATTCAAAGGCGCTCCCAGGCCAGCGAAGAGATATAATCCCTCCACCTGGTCCTAGGTCTACCCCTCGGTCTCTTCCCAGCTGGACGTGCCTGGAACACCTCCCTAGGGTGGCGCCCAGGTGGCATCCTCACTAGGTGCCCGAACCACCTCAACTGGCTCCTTTCAATGCGAAGGAGCAGCGGTTCTACTCCGAGTCCCTCCCGGATGACTGAACTTCTCACCTTATCCCTAAGGGAGATGCCAGCCACCCTGCGGAGAAATCCCATTTCGGCCGCTTGTATCCGCAATCTCGTTCTTTCGGTCATGACCCATCCTTCATGACCATAGGTGAGGGTAGGAACGAAAATGGCCCGGTAGACAGAGAGCTTTGCCTTCTGGCTCAGCTCTCTTTTCGTCACAACGGTGCGGTAAAGCGACTGCAGTACTGCTCCCGCTGCTCCGATTCTCCGGCCCATCTCACGCTCCATTGTTCCCTCACTCGAGAACAAGACCCCGAGATACTTGAACTCCTTCACTTGGGGTAAGGCCTCATTCCCTACCTGGAGTGGACAGTCCATCGGTTTCCTGCTGAGAACCATGGCCTCAGATTTGGAGGTGCTGATCCTCATCCCAGCCGCTTCACACTCGGCTGCGAACCGATCCAGTGAGTGCTGAAGGTCACAGACCGATGAAGCCATTAGGACCACATCATCTGCAAAAAGCAGTGGTGCAATCCTTAGCCCCCCGAACTGCAGACCCCCTCCCCCACGACTACGCCTTGAAATCCTGACCATGAATATCACAAACAGGATTGGTGACAAAGCGCAGCCCTGGCAGAGGCCAACCCTCACCGGAAATCGGAAACATTTCCAAAAATTGCTACTTTATACTTCTACTCCACAACATGTCAGAGGAAAATAATATACTTTTTACTCCACTAAAATTATTTTCTAACTCAGTTCCTTTTGTACACATAAATACATATACAGTATATGCTGATGTGGTGAAATTAATCTACACAGTAACTAAATTTGGTCCAAATTGGCTAAATACAATACCAAAATGCTACTACATAAAACCATATACTATAATAACCATAATATAATACTGTGATAAGAACTTCCCTGGTGATACTTAAAGTAGATTTAGCAGATAATACTTCTGTACTTTCTATTATATTATCAACTAAAATTTTGAAAACAAGATTTTGCCTTTTAGAGGAGTATTTTAAGACCATAGTTTTTGTACTTTTACTTAAGTAAAGGATCGGAGTACTTCCAACAAAAAAAATATGTGCCTTGTCGGACCACAGTGAGAGAAAACTGAGGGTGTACTGGGTTAGTTGTATCGTCATTATTATCAGAAATAACCCTGGATGATCTTAGTAGCAGCATGCAGTTACAGCGGGTGACACATTATGTTATCGGTTCTATTCAAGACTTGATATTTTAGTTAGTTTAGTCACACCGCCCTCTCCCCCTCTTTAGTCATGAAACTCACCTAGAAAATATATCTCCAAAAAGTCAATTCTCTCTCAAAGTAATACAATATTTGAGCAATGCTTCACTTTTTAGTGCAACAAAGAATTTAATGTGTACTTTAAATTGAATTAAAACTGTACTGTTTTTTTACACAACAGTAATGCCCTGCATCTCATTAGCTTGACAATAATGGAACCATTTGGCATTTTGTTGAGCTGTATAAATTTGCTACATTTGTGGGGATACAAATTTACTCTCGAGTCCTCATATGGAAATGTGGAGTCAGCAAAAGTTCTTTATTATATCAGCAGTGAAAAGTATAAAATACAGAGCATATGAATGATGGAGACAGAGGGAGAAAGACCAGGATGGCAAAGGGAATAGAGGATCAGACCGGGGATGGGGACAGGGAAAGAGTGAGTGAGAGGTATAGATTTTTAAAAGTGGAAAAAAATATATTTCATAAACCCAGCTGTGCTGCAGCTACAACTTGCTTAGTTGACACATACCAAATGTAAAATTCATCCATCATCCAACATGTCAGTAGATTCCAGTCCTCTGCTGTGTTCATCCAAACCCTCTCCTCTTCCCATCTCTCTGGATTTGTCTAAATTTGGTCTAATTTGTCATATTAAATTTAGGATTATGGGTCTTCTTTTCTTCATCTTGCCATCAACGATGAATGTCAGTAGGTGTGCGTGTGTGTGCGTGTGTGTGTGTGTGTGTGTGTGTGTGTGTGTGTGTGTGTGTGTGTGTGTGTGTGTGTGTGTGTATGTGTGTGTGTGTGTGTGTGTGTGTGTGTGTGTGTCTGTATGTCTGTGTGTGTGTGTGTGTGTGTGTGTGTGTGTGTGTGTGTCTGTGTGTGTGTGTGCACAAAAGGAACATCTGAGTAGTTCTAATAATAGTCATAGTGACGTTTGGTTTAGAAGATGGTGTGTATACTGTGCATGTGAGTCAGTGTGTGTGTGTGTGTGTGTGTGTGCGCATGCATTTCTGTGTTTAAACTATGCATCATTCAGATAATCATTTGCTTAGTCAGCCCTGAGCCAGCAGAAATACACACACAGAATAATATTTTACAGCTAAATAGTTCAAAGACTCTACGTGATTTGGAAAATAAATGTTCAAGATTTATATCAAAATAGATATAAATCTTACAACAAACCATTAGTCATTTACCTTAGTCATGTAATTAAATTGAATTAGACATATTACATTAACATTATGTTAATAAAGTAAACCATGTCATGGTATGAGCCAGGCAACACAAACTAAACCCAAAAGGTGATGTTGAACCATTAAACATGAAAAATACTATGAAGACATACACTCGCTCAGGCAAATAAACACAACAATCAGTGTTCACTGCTGGAAAGAAACCAGCAGTGAACACCGGCCATGTGTCAAAGGGGTAACAGTTACATCTTTATTTAGAAAATACTGCAAATGTTAAAAAAGTCATTTGTGATTTCACTGCTCCAACATATCCAGACTTTTGTACTTCTGGGGATCAGTGTCAGAGTGCAATTCACATATACTTAGTAGATATGGACAGCTATGACACATCATTTATTATATTACTTATGATCGAAAACTTCTCACACTATTTAGCACTTAGGTTTAGTTGAAACTAATGGGGTAGCACTGATATAGGTTTGGCTTATTGAAAGCTAATGTTCCTGTAGGATTTTTGCTGCTGTTTACTGTTGATTGCACTAATTGTAAGTCGCTTTGGATAAAAGTGTCAACTAGATTAAATTAAATGTAATGCAATCAAAAAGCTAGTCGACAACTTACACAGCAAGTGCAACAACAACAGAGAAAACCAGACAGCTAAGAGTACTCAGCTTCTGTGTTCTGTGGCCTCCCCCCCAGCTCTGTCTCTTGGACAGTAGCCTGAAAACCTCCTACTCCCAGCAGCCAAACCTGTTTAACACCAGCACTTACCTGGTGCTCCAAACCCCCAGCCCTGGTAGTAACTGCTAACTGCTAACATCTATTGCTTGCAGCTGGATTACTCTGTGCATTCTGTTGTCAGATGGTTTAATGGCAGACAACTGTCATATACAAGGATTGCATTTGTGGAGGCATGCTGTCTCAGGAAGGATGGAGAAGATGAAATGCAATCCAAATTGTAATCTAAATACAGTTGGTGAAGGTATTGCTACAGTATTGCTACAGTTATTACCTCAGACACTTATCACAGCAACAATTATTATGTCTTATGTGCATTCTGTAATTGTGAGGATTTGAATGCCATGTGACGACAACAGAAATACTAAAACCATAAAGATAAAATAGCTTTCTTAATACCAAGGCATTGGAAACCATAGCAATGCAGATGATCCAAACATCCAACTTTTATTTGATTGTCAAATTTGAAGGCTCTTTTATTAATTGTTCAATATCTAACTTATTGTTTTTATTATTTAAAATGCTTTCATGGCATTGTAAAATGCTGTTTGATTGCAATCTAATAGAAAAACATTTTACCATTCATTCTTCTAGTTTAACATTTGAATAAGGTCCATCAACAAATACAAATTACTAAACTTTCATGTTTAATGTTGATATCTTTAAGTTATTTGTATAGTTTATATTGTGTAATTCTCACACGTGTTTTAAGCAATCATCTCTCTAAACCTCGTCCATTTTTCAGCTTCCAGAGCCGATGAGAGGACATTCTCCACTAAATATTTGGTCTGTCTCTGGGTATTGGCTGTCTCACACTGTGGCCTTTACTTAGCTCATCAGTGTGTGTCGACATATCTTTGGACAAACACTCTTCTAATAACTCTCTCTCTACTATTCTCTCTCTTATTAAGTCCTGCCCTCTCCCTCCCGTTTTCCCACCTCTCCCAGCAGTATGAGAGCCGACCACAGTGGATGTCTGCACCTCTCTGTTCAAACAAAGTACTGAAAGAAGCCCAGCCCTACAGGGAACACTTGATATTAACACCAGTTTCAAAAGACACTCACAAATAAATACACACAGATGCTTGAATAAAACATTAGTGTTTCTTCAAATAAAACAACCAACATACATGTTGTCTCAATCTTAGCCGAGAATGAGGGTGCTTTCATTTATTGACACAGTGTTCACTTCTTGGAGAAGCATGGCTAATATCCTGATAAGAGTATATCATGTACCAATCATTTATTAAAATGCTGGTTTACTAATGTACGGTCATAAGTAAGGGATAATGTGCAGCAAAAAAATTACCTTGAATCCACATGCTAAACAAACCAAAGACTTGATTCAAATATAGATTTGTATTGATTTTATGTGTCTGAAAGTGATCGTATAGCTTAAGGTAAGCCTTATTGATCACAATTTGGGAAATGTTTTCGTTGCAGCAGCATAAAAAGGCAAGGCATTGTACATTAGAGAAATTAAAATTCTTAAGTCAAAATGTAAACATCTCAGTAAAAATAAAATAGTGTTAAAAAAAGTAGAAAAAGTAGCGTCTTCTAAGCAAGTCTGTTTATAATGACAGATGGAACAGCTAAGTAACTTAAAACAGGACTGATCGAGGTTTAGAAAAAAGAAGAGGAATACCCTTAATTGTCCCACATTAAGACCCATCATAGTGTTAGGAGCAGTGGGCTGCCATATGTATGGCGCCCGGGGAGCAGTGCCTTGCTCAGGGACACCACGGTAGCACTTGGTCTTCCCAGGTCTTGAACTGGTGACTTTCGAGTTCCCAAGCCAAGACCCTAAGAACTTTGCCACCACCGCCCTGTTTCTGTAATTGTGCAAGACTGTTCACATATTCTTTTCCGTGAACCAGTGCCAAAGACCATACTGTGTTCAAGTTATTGTATACTTCCAGTATGTCTTCTTCTGCTGTTCCCTTTAGTATGTACTTGCTGTCTGTCTTCTTCTGCTGTTCCCTTTATTGTTTACTTCCTGTCTGTCTTCTTCTGCTGTTCCCTTTAGTATGTACTTCCTGTCGGTCTTCTACTGCTGTTCCCTTTAGTGTTTAATTCCTGTCTGTCTGTCTGTCTGTCTGTCTGTCTGTCTGTCTGTCTGTCTGTCTGTCTGTCTGTCTGTCTGTCTGTCTGTCTGTCTGTCTGTCTGTCTGTCTGTCTGTCTGTCTGTCTGTCTGTCTTCTTCTGCTGTTCCCTTTAGTGTTTATTTCCTGTCCGTCTGTCTTCTTCTGCTGTTCGCTTAAGTGTTTACTTCCTGTCTGTCTTCTTCTGCTGTTCCCTTTAGTGTTTACTTCCTGTTGGTCTTCTTCTGTTGTTCGCTTTAGTGTTTACTTCCTGTCTGTCTTCTTGCTGTCTGTCTTTCTTCTTGCTGTTCCCTTTAGTGTTTATTTCCTGTCCGTCTGTCTTCTTCTGCTGTTCGCTTAAGTGTTTACTTCCTGTCTGTCTTCTTCTGCTGTTCCTTAGTGTTTACTTCCTGTTGGTCTTCTTCTGTTGTTCGCTTTAGTGTTTACTTCCTGTCTGTCTTCTTCTGCTGTTCCCTTTAGAGTTTACTTCCTGTTGGTCTTCTTCTGTTGTTCGCTTTAGTGTTTACTTCCTGTCGGTCTTCTTCTGCTGTTCCCTTAAGTGTTTACTTCCTGTCTGTCTACTTCTGCTTTTCCCTTTAGTGTTTACTTCCTGTCTGTCTGTGTTCTTCTGCTGTTCCCTTTAGTGTTTACTTTCTGTCTGTCTTCTTCTGCTGTTCACTTTAGTGTTTACTTTCCTGCTGTCTTCTTCTGCTGTTCCCTTTAGTGTTTACTTCCTGTCTGTCTTCTTCTGCTGTTCCCTTTAGTGTTTACTTCCTGTCGGTCTTCTTCTGCTGTTCACTTTAGTGTTTACTTCTGTCTGTCTGTCTGTCTGTCTGTCTGTCTTGTTCTGCTGTTCCCTTTAGTGTTTACTTCCTGTCTGTCTTGTTCTGCTGTTTCCCTTTAGTGTTCACGTCCTGTCTGTCTTCTTCTGCTGTTCCCTTTAGTGTTTACTTCCTGTCTGTCTTCTTCTGCTGTTCCCTTTATTGTTTACTTCCTGTCGGTCTACTTCTGATGTTCCCTTTAGTGTTTACTTCCTGTCTGTGTTCTTCTGCTGTTCCCTTTATTGTTTACTTCTTGTTGGTCTACTTCTGCTGTTCCCTTTAGTGTTTACTTCCTGTCGTCTGTCTTATTCTGCTGTTTCCTTTAGTGTTTACTTCATGTCTGTCTTCTTCTGCTGTTCCCTTTATTGTTTACTTCCTGTCTGTGTTCTTCTGCTGTTCCCTTTATTGTTTACTTCCTGTCGGTCTACTTCTGCTGTTCCCTTTAGTGTTTACTTCCTGTCTGTGTTCTTCTGCTGTTCCCTTTATTGTTTGCTTCCTGTCGGTCTACTGCTGTTCCCTTTAGTGTTTACTTCCTGTCGTCTGTCTTCTTCTGCTGTTCCCTTTATTGTTTACTTCCTGTCTGTGTTCTTCTGCTGTTCCCTTTATTGTTTACTTCCTGTCGGTCTACTTCTGCTGTTCCCTTTAGTGTTTACTTCCTGTCTGTGTTCTTCTGCTGTTCCCTTTATTGTTTGCTTCCTGTCGGTCTACTGCTGTTCCTTTAGTGTTTACTTCCTGTCCGTCTGTCTATTCTGCTGTTCCCTTTAGTGTTTACTTCATGTCTGTCTGTCTTATTCTGTTGTTCCCTTTAGTGTTTACTTCCTGTCTGTCTTCTTCTGCTGTTCCCTTTAGTGTTTACTTCATGTCTGTCTTCTTCTGCTGTCAAGCGCTCCGTCATTTAACCTCGTTCCTTTTCTTGTTCATTTTTACTTTTCTTTACTGGGGACAGTTTAGCCATCATGAATCCACAGTTTCCTGTTCTCCTCCAAAAATGTAACTTATTTCTGTGGGTTGACATGACAGCACATAAATCCCAGATCAGACCAAATCCTAGCTACGGTCTTTTGTCATTAGCAGCAGTCCTTTAGTGAAAATTGGCAGACCTCTGGAAGAAGGAGAGTTGAGTTTTCAACAAAGCTGTGTAATAAGCAATGATAAAACTTTGTTCAGCACATTTATTGAGTTCCAAATAACTATAAAGTCTGCAAATATGTACAAGAAAACCACGCTGTAGTACAATGTAAATGTTTATGATTACGTTTTATGTTCACATTTGTTTTTCATTCAATTTATTTTGAAAGAAAATCAAATTTACATGAGTCCAAGATTATTGAGCAAAGATAAACTTTTTAAATACGAAAAAAACAACTTAAATGAACTATACAACATTGGCTAAATGTCATAACTAACTGTGTGGAACTTACCAATAAGGGCAAACTAGTTAACTAGGGGTACATATTGTTATTATAGTTAAGTATTGTTTGGAACAACAGTTCTCTTTAAACATGACACCTAAGGACACCATTTGCGTTATTGTAGGACCAGTTAATTAGCAACTATTTTTTTTTCAATTATAGAAAGAAGTCAAAATGTTATTACTTTTATAGATACATCTCTTTGTAATTTCGATTTTTATCTTAATTTTTAAACATTTAATTCCCTTTTAAACCCTGCAGATCCATCAGAGTGCTCCACTTGTTTGTGGCCTCTGAAGGAGATATAATGTTGTCACGGAGTCAATGACCCACATACGGACATCTCAAGCTCCATTTGTTTTGCCTAAAGTGTTTGTTTTGGTGAATTCGCACCAGGAAAAGTCATGCTGGATTAGCTACAAGCAATTATTTTTTTCACAACAACCAGTGTCACTGTTGATCCCTGAAAATGATTTATTAACAGTTTTATGAAAATGTATCTTCCAACAAAGAAAGGAAGGTGGTAGCCATTTGTTTTTCGTTCTTCGGCTGACAGGCCTGCAATCCAAAGCAATGTACCGTTATTCATAGGCGCCGAGTTATGTTTCTGCCGGTGGGTGCTCAAAATAGTGGAATGTCCCACCCCCACGCCAAAGATAAATCAAGCCCGGCCTTGCTCTACATTGGCGGTTAATCTGACATATCTCCCTCTGCTATGGAATACTCTTTTCTGATTGGCTAACGGGGTGTAGCCTACATGTCTTTGCTGCCGGTATAAACCTATAAACAAACAACGTTACCATGACAACACAATTAACTGGGGGGGGGGGGGGCACGCACTACTTTCTCTAACGGCAGCACTAGGCTACAAATCAAGAAATCATCAGGTTATTACGCATATTTTTTTTCCTAAATGTAAAGGAAAAGGTCAAATAAACAATATAACGAATTTCTGGTTGTGGTAAACAGGAGATAAGCGGGATAACAGCCTTTGAGGTGTACATTACACAAAGTTAATGGAGTTCTTCGCCCCGCCGCGTCCATGGCATGACATGCACGGCACGTGCGTGCTTCCGGGCCCGAGCACCCACGGAGAAGGCCGAGCACCCACGTGCCGTGCATGTCATGTGGAATCGGCGCCTATGCCGTTATTTATTTGAAATGAGTTAGCCTGGCTGCTAACAGTAGCAAATAGCATGTGCTAATACTTGATAATTACCGAGATAATGGTATCTTAATGGTTTATCACACTCAAGTTATTATTTATTTAACAGTAAACAAGCAATGAAATGTTAATTATGAATCTACACAATACAACAAAAAGAAGGATGGCATGACAAATTGTTCCCCTCCTGGCTCTTTAGGTTATTCATCGGGTCATCCCTTTTATATTCTCCCCTAATTTTCCCCAATCCCCCACTCCCCCGTCAATCGGGACTCTTACCATGGGAGCAGGTTACATAGCAGTTAAGGATGTAGTGTGGGATAAAGTCTGACAATATTCTAGGGGTATCTTGATAATAAAAGGTGCTTCGTTCACGTAATAATTGCAGTGTGATTACAGTGGAAGACCGATAACAGACTTCAGTATAAGAAAAAGCCACAGGCAGCTATTCTTGTAAACTCTCTACAATAGTTATATATTACTTCATGAATCAAATTTCTGAAGGTCTGAATACTAACATACAACAAAGAACGAAGGAAAAACAATACCAAATAATAACATGTAACACAATTGAATGCTTTCCATTGACAGTGTTTGCTGCTGCACACCGTGGGTGATGTGGTCAAGGCACACAGGCATATGGATGAATTAATATAAAATATTTTGGTGAACCTTTTTTGTTGTTAATTCATTTGTACATTTGCTTGTGTATAAAATGAAAGTGGGACACAACCACTGCACTTATTATACACATAATAAACACACTAATTATAAGGTAAGTAATCAATGGACATTTAAAGTAATGATTTTGAGTCATAACAAATGAAAAGATCCCTGGAAGAAAGCCGTAGATAATATGGGCTTTTCACATGTGGTGTAGATTATTTTCAGGATCATGTCAAAGGCATTTCATTTTAATGATGTGATTCAAAAGGACACAGGATCACAGTGCTCAGCTTGAACTGCATGTTTCATCACTTGAGCCAAACATCAAATAGCTTAATTATGAATATGAAATAAAGAATATCTACAGGATAAGGCATTTTATTAAATTCCTCTGATCAACTTCATGTTCATTAAAGGTGTTTACAATGAAATCCTTTAATTACAATTGGTGGGATCATTGTGTAGGTTGACCCAGAAGGTAACATCCTTAGGACTCCCTTCACAAAACCAATGTAATTTCACCATTGGATTTTAGAAAATAACAAAAAACAAGTTATTTGGCAAACACATCTGTTTGGCTATAAAGGAACTACATCACCACGCTAAGCTAAAGGCAGCTAATGTTCAGCGTGATGTCTCTCGGTAGTGTCATTTTGTCACTTGTTAGCAGCCGCTGTTTTTATGACACATAGAAGCTTGTGACATTCAGGTATTCACTGACATATGTTATGTCTTCAGACAAGACATGAAGATCTTTTCAGCTTGTGTTAAACACAGATCTTACTACATGCTACCGTCCAAAAAAGGTTCAACAAACCAGATGAGGAAACTGGATATGGTAAAATCAATTTTGGGTTCTTGAACTAATTACTGCAAAATGCTATAGTGAACACTATATAGTTAATATAAACTTAACACAAAAAGCAAGGAAATGTGTGTTTGGTAGCTTATTTCTTTGGTGTACAATGCTTCTTGGCAATAAATCTTACACCGTTGGAAAGCCTGTTTTCTTACCTTTCAAATGGTGCCACATGTGTGAGGAACATGCATTTGTGGGAGGAGCAGCAGAGCTGAGTATGTAGGTTGCGCCCATGAAAAATTAGAAAATCTCCTCGGCCAAACAGCTTTTTCTGCTGTTGACTCTTTTGGTGTTGTTTGGTGGATTGGATGATTGAAATAAGATGAAACAAGACATATTGAAAACAATTTATTTATTAACAATTTATCAATTTAACAAGCAGCCTGAGAAACTTGTGGAATGCTATACGCAAATATTGTTGTAATTTGAGGAAAGAAATTCATGTATTTTCAATCTAAATATTGTATGTTCTGTATTTTAGTAATTTTACATACTTTATCTGATACTGTCTACATGATGTTATGTTATTTAATGTTGTTGCAGTTGGACAGTGTGGCTGGTAATTTGCTCAAGTATGCCAATAGGGTATAAGGTGGATGGTATATTAAACGGTTAGCAAAAAACACTTGTAATTAGCTTCTCATCAGCTGATTTACAGCACTCTCCAATGGTAGGATTGTATTAATATAACATCTTACAATAGCACAACAATGTGCAGTTTTTAGCATGTTTCAGGCATTGTGAGTGATGCTGATGTGACACTGGCTCAAGTGTGGCTGGGTTTGTGTTTTTAACTGAGTGTTTTTATTTTTTTTCAAAAAACACTGACACATTGCATCTTTTGTATTGTAATTTTCTACTTGAATAAACCTTTTGGAATTAATATTTGACCTAATAAATGAAGTCCCTATTACAAACAAATATATCATTTTATTTGGAAACATTGCAGTTTTGTGATAATTTATTCTAACCCTAACCCTGACTTTGAGGGTACTTTTGTTTTTATTTTAGTTTTTTTGTGAAGCACATTTTTTTTGGTTCATGATCCTTTTTTGTGAAACGCATTGATAATGAATATGAAGGGAATGTTTTCCACTGTGATGGTTTCCCGTGCACCTAAAGGTTGTGTGTGAAAAATAAAATAAAGTGAAAAAAGTTGGACATCTGACAGCGGGCACTGTTGCATTTGCATCATGTCAACACTGGTGATTACTCATCGTATTTGACTACCCCCTCCTTTAAACAGGCAGCAGATAAAGGCAAGCATTACTTTATTTTTCTTTCATTTGATATTGTTTCTCAAACACAAACAACAGCAGGTCTATATCACACTGTGGCCAACTAGAAAATACAATACAAAATTCTCTTTTTATTATTGAGCTGATGAGAAATAGACAAAAACAGTGGTATCTTTTTGCATTAGATCTAATGCACCTGCATGAACACATACCATGTCAATGATATCTGCAGTTCAATTTGAACCCCTCCTGTCGTTTTCAGGTCAATTCTGTCCAATTTATACTTTCATCAATCATAAATATTGTGTTTTACCTTTGATTGTTTCAAGGCCTTATGATATCCTTCATTTGAACATATAAAATACTGATCAGCAATTTAATTGAACTTTTAGCGGTTCAGTTTAGTATGGTGTCCCCAGTCAAAATTGGCAACCATAGGAAATTAATGGGTAACCCTAGATTATATTTATCCATCAGATAGTACCACACACACATCAACAACCATGTCCAATTTGTAATACATTTTCAGTGTGTATTCTTTGTATATTCACTACAGTTAATCATGTAAACCAGTTACAGTTTGGTGATCATTAATAGTTTTTGTGTTGATGTAAGAGCAGTTAAAAGAGAGCGGTCAAATCTGACAGGAACAGCAAAGTAAGGGGGGAGAAACAAACAGGACAGTGGCGGGTAAAAGTGAAAAAACTGAAAGACTGAGACTGAGAGTTCAAGAAGAGGTCAGGAGGATCATGGGAATGAGATGAAGAGAAGACCAATAAAGATGACAAGATGAGAACAAATATGAACTGGAAGATGAAATCAGACAAAAAGCAAAGTGCAATAAGTAAGCAGTGAGTAGGCAAACATAAAGACAGAGACGTGTTGATGGGTGAAGACAAACGGGAGATGTAGAGGCAGGGAAGCAGTGCAGCGTGGGTAATGTGTCGGCAGAGAGAGTGAGAGCGGGGAGCAGAACGCTCGTAAATGTTGGATGAGAGGAGTATACATGGCACTGTGACTCACTGGAGCTGCCCCAGCACTTGTGAGGGCAAGTGCCTTACACACACACACACACACACACACACACACACACACACACACACACACACACACACACACACACACACACACACACACATACAGATGTTGTGTGAGGCTGGTTTTTAATTCATGTCTCTTTCATAAGGCCCTGCAGGTTTTTAAAGTATTTACACAGAGAACCTCTGCACGTTAATTTAGATTAAACATATTTCTGTAGCTTATTGAGATTGTTTATTATAGAGTCTTCAATTTATTCAGTATTACTTTATATTATGTATAATTTAGATATTTTAGAATGTATTATGATATGCAAATCTCAACTCAAAAGACGTACCTATACAAAATAAAACAAGAGAAACTGATAATGCTGAAGTGGTCTCTTAATTTTTTCCGGGGCCGTATTTGTAGAGCGGTGATGTCAATAGATTAAAAAAAGATACAGACATGACTGAAGTGGAGTTCTGTTCTCATTCCAAATGTATATTTGCTTGGAGGGAAATGTAGCCATAAAACGTTTATAAGAACTCTATCAGAGCCTCTGATCAGAAGGCTTCACACAGTCTCACACACATTAAACATGGCTCCATCACCCTGTGGACTGCAGCAGTAGGTGCATACATAGAATTCTTCTGTTGGTGTTGGAAGGACATCCTTTACTTAAACAAAAATGTAAAAATCATAAAATACTCCCATACAAGTATAAGCCTTGATTTCAGAATTTACTTAAGTAAAAGTACCAATGTATTAGATGCACTTAAAATACTCTTTTGCACAATGGCACATTTTGGAATGATATTTAGTAGAGAAGTATTATCAGCTAAATATACTTCAAGTATTGTGGTTTCACCTTTGAAGCACATTTTTCCTATAAGGACATTACTGAATTGTTGTAATTGTCCTTTAATTTGTCTATCTACAGTTCAGGAGATACTTCCTGCACATGTAAACGCGCAGCGTGCCGTGCACCCCCCCCCCCCCCCCCACAACCACTGTTTCTTGTGAACGCAGCACAGCAGACGAGTATAGTGCCTTTCTCTTCCTGAGTGGGCAGGTAAAATATTTATGAGTGTTTTAACCTCTGGCTGACCCCAGCGCAGCATTACAAGGGGCTTCTTGGAAAGTTCCCAGGCAGAGATATAAAGTAGGAGAGTGATAACAACGTCTGACATGTTCGGAGCTTTTGACTGATACAGTTGAATATTTCGTTGGGTGGGAGTTTGATCCAAAGGTTCAGTATAGGCATGACATATAAAAGTATGCTACTTCAGACTGTGCATGCATACGGGAAGCCACAGATGCACGCATCTACAGTCATCCATGCAACGGGTCCTGTCTTCATCCATTTTTATCTGTGTTCTGCATACATGCCTGCCTTTCTCTCAGCCAGCCAAGCGTAGCTGTCAGGCGCACTAAGTGCTTTTTTTCTGCAGTGTTTTTCCTTTTTTCATTCCCTTGTCAGTATCTCTCATGTCTCACACGCAGATGTTACTGTTCTATTGACAGGTGATCATTTTACACTCGAGAACTTGTTTATCTGCTACTTACATAATTGAGTAATAGCTGGGGAAGTGAAGGAATCCGGAACAGCTTAATTGTGTCCTCTGTCACGTTGTTTGGGGAAAATAAACCAAACTGACTCTTCCTCTTCACACCACTCTCTGAGCTATCTATGTGCTGTTATCCCTAAATGATCTGTATTAACTCTGCACGGAATGTGAAAACATATCTGACATTGTCTCCTAGTAACAGACGGAAGCTTTATGCAGTTTGGAGTAACAACAGTTCTCATCAATAATTGTTATGTTCTCATAAAAGCTTTGATCTTTGGTCATTTATTGTGAGTGTTATTTTGTTTGCCAGTTTGAAGGATTACATCAGATCCCTGGTTATTAAAAGTGAAGCAACGTACCATCATGCTTCAAGGCAGCACGGAGGGACACAATGATAAAGCACATATACAGATGAACCCAATGGCGGTGGATTAGCGGATAAATTGTCCTGTTTCATCTATTAACATTAATTGTTTTACTTTACACTAACAATTCATAATCCTGCAAGGACATAATATTTAAGGACTACGAACCTAAACAAATAAACTACAATAAGAAGTGCCATCAGAGCAAAACATAATATAGAAGCTCATCTGTTGTTCATTATTTTTTATAAAGATAACCTATATACCGTGACTGAAGGTGTTCTGCTAAGTGCATGTTCAATTCAATATGTACCCCACATATGTTCCAGAAGTGCCACATTGTCAAAATAATGTTTAATTTTGTGTGAAAGATTATATAAAATATGTTAGCAGTCTAAAAACAATGCTCCAGTATTGGCCCAAAGGCACCATGGGAAACTTCTGATCTATACATTTTGTTTTATCTGTTAGTTCTAATTGAAGGTAGCAACTGTATACCGGTTTTCCCTAAAAGCACACAATAAAATTTTTAAAAAAAAGGCTGTGAATCAAAGTTATTAGGAAGACATTGATTTATAGTCTTAAAATGATAGAAAGTATAGTTCTGCAGGGACCCCACCTGCTGAAATAAAGCTTGAACCTTATCAGTGTCACACTTACAATGACGATTGCAGGCTGAGGTCTGTGTACCATCCAACCATACTGAATTGAATCGTGTCCTTGGTTGGATATACGGCCGCGGAAAAAAATAAGAGACCAATTCAGCATTATCAGTTTCTCTTGATTTATTATTTATAGGTTTATCTTTGAGTTAAATATTTTTTTTATAGTATTCTATAAACTACTGACAACATTTCTCTGTGTTGGATTCAACAGACACTGGAATGGCTGCCATAGATGTAGAGATAAAGATTTATGAAACATGTGGAGTGGTCTCTTAATCTTTTCCGGAGCTGTCTTTGGCTCTTTCTGCTGTACAAATGAAAATTTCCCCTCTCTGGGACGAATAAAGGTATTCTGATTCTGATTCTGATACAGTGTCCGAACTACGGGGGGACTCGGGGGATCCGAGACCCCCTGAAACTGACACGAGATCCCCCGAAAACATGATTTGGGAAATGTTGGGGGGTCTCTAAAAATATCAGTCAAGTCAAGGGCAAGAGCAAGCGCCCCCCCCGAGAGAAAAATGGGACCCCCCGAAAATCTCGGCATAGTTCGAACACTGTTCTGATATATAGTATAATAGGCTGTGGAGACTGCTGCACAGGTTCAAACAAGAAAAAAACATCTCAATGAGAAAAAAAACAACAACGCACAAAGTACTAGGGCTGCAATGACTAGAGATTTTTCGAGTCTATCAATAGTCGTCAGTTCAGGCGATTAGTCGGCTAGTCATTGCACGAATAGGATATATTATTATTATTGATATTATTGATTTATGTTTTCTCCCAAAATGGTTTCATAACGTGCTCTGTGTCGCGCCGAGCAATCGCAGCCATTCTAGTCAATGCGTGTGATTCCACCAGACGCACTGCGTCGCATTTCAGAAGCGTATTGGCGCTGGGCTCCGTTAAAAATATGCAGCTGGTCTATTTTCGACGGAGACACGAGGCGTTGCAAAGCGCTGGGCAGGAAGTGGAACGGCCAGTCTCTGCTTGGGTTCCATTGCAGCTCTATAATATGTTGATTGTCTGCTCAGTTCAGGACCCAGGAGGGACAGAAGTTCATCCATCTGCTCTGCACTCATAAAATATTGATGATGTCGTTGGCTGTCCAGCCTGATCTGGTTGAGGAGGTGCACCCAAGGCCGGCTCCTTCTCCTCCCCCCATCCCTAATCTTTCAAGTAGGAGAAGAAATGCCAGCGTTATCCTCCTGTTGCATTGTGTGTAAATTATATATATATAGAACTATTATGATGATGAAAGCATTTTTTTTAGAACTAAAATACAGCAACACATCTTTGATTCATGTCATTTATAACTGGACTATTACAATTATTATTACATCGTAGGGTCGCTGGTTCAAGTCCCCGAACAGACGTGAAATATGGAAAGTGGACTGCTACTTGGAGAGGTCCCAGTTCAACACCTGGGCCCTGCTGTGGTGTCCTTGAGCAAGGCACCGGACACCTCCAATCCCCCCTCCCCATTGATCCCCGGCGCTGCACAATAGCTGCCCACTGCTCCTAGTACTAGGATGGGTTAAATGCAGAGGACCAATTTCACTGTGTGTGCTCTGCTGTGTGTATGCATGTAAAGAGGGTTTGATCCTCCGATTCTATCTATCTAACTTTGTCTGTAGGCTACAACACAACAAATAGGAAAAAACAACAATAAACACAATCTAAACAGACACACAAACAAACCATTTCACTACGTAGCCTACTACTTTCGTGTACAATTACAAATGTCCAGAAAATGTGACCAAATCAACAATAACTGCGAGCCGTGCACGCAAGACGCTCCGGTTCTGAAACGCGCCCGGTGGGGTATGACGCCGTTCTGTGGTCTTAACCAAACCGCGGCGCAGACGGAACGTGGCGCAGACGTACCTGGTGGAATCCCGTGTAACGGCTGACGTTTTGGTTTTCTGATTCAACGTCAGTGAGGGCAGGCTGAGATCCTTACCGCTGATTGGTTAACGCGAAAACGCTCGCGACTGACGCGGCCCCCTTCAGTTGCTTCAATCGCCTCATTCGCGCCGCGGCATCAGCTTCATGCACGCTGCCAGAGCGAATGCACGCCTCTCCGCGTCTTTACATTGACTTTACATGTAATCGTGACACGCCCCAAAATCGCATTGCGTCCAGTGTGTACGCACCATATTACACGCAGAAAGCGTATGAGTCACAGCGCAGCGCACGGAAGGAGCGCTCCAGAGGGTTAGGGTTAGGGTTAAGTAAGGTAAGGATTTTTAATGTGTGTGTGAACAAGCAGAGAGCACACGAACTGAGCATTCAGTTCATTTGTTCTCTCATTCTTATCTGAATATATAACAACCCAATAAACACAACACAGCAAACAGAAACACCAACAAATATGAGCTTCTTTTATGCTAATACGCCCTCATCATGAAATGAAAGGCTGAATGTATAGTTATTTGAGGTCAGAATGATTATATATTATAGGTCTATATACTGTATGTTGATACTGTATGCCTGACTCACTATGGAGGAAACTTTTTTTTCTCTTTCTTCGACTAACAGACACATTAATTATCATCCGACTAAGACTTTTTCCGCCAGTTGTGTTTTTACATTTGATTGCTTCAACGCCTTATTCCATTTTCCACAGTAAGCATGTTACAACTTTGATTGAATTTTGAGTTGATTGTAAACTTACATTTATGGTGTTCCTGGTCAAAAACGCAAGCCATAGGAAATTAATGGGTAACCATAATCCTCAACCATGTTGATTTTGGAATACATTTTCAGAGTCTTTTCTTTCTATATTCACTGCAATTAAGCATTTAAACCAGTAGTCCGAGACATTGTAAACCAAATTTGGTGATGGATTAATGGTCTTTGAGTTAATGTAGGAGCAGTTAACACACCGATCAAATTTGAGCAGGAACACCAGAGTAAGGGGGGAGAAACAAACAGATCAGGAGGTTAAGCAAGGCCCGCAATAACTGATTTCACCCTAGAATTACCACAAAAATGAACAAAGCCACCAAGACCTACCAATTAACACCTTATACTCAAAGCCCTGGTGGAACCTTCTGCAGGGAGAGCCTCTGGTCAGAACAGAGCGAGCAGCTGAACTTCCTGCTCACAATACAGCCAGCTACATGTCAGGAAGCTAAACTGTAGAATGACTACAAGTTTTAGCATGAAGATGGTCTGCAGGGCTCTGCCACAGCGGGCAGTCGTGTGTGTGTGTGTGTGTGTGTGTGTGTGTGTGTGTGTGTGTGTGTGTGTGTTTTTGAAGTGTCAAGGGCTGAGATTGCAGTGTGCAGGCAGACCATTGACGCATGTCCAAACCTTGGCCACAGTCTCTCTCCTCTCTCTCACACACACACACACACACACACACACACACACACACACACACACACACACACACACACACACACACACACACACACACACACACACACACACACACACACACACACACACACACACACACAGGTCTCTGACAGATCCCTGAGGCCGATCAGTCCATTGTACAGGCTCTCTAGTGAGCCATAGCTTTTACATATATTAAAATGAGCCTTGGGTAGAGAGTTGCCTCTGAAGAGCTGCTGCTCTCAGTCCACACACACACACACACCACACACACACACACACACACACACACACTGAGGGCACAGCATATACACACATGGGAAAGCAGCAGAGTTGTGTGTGAGGACAGGAGTGTAGAGGGGGCAGCAGACCATATCTGAGGAAACATTTGTCTCTCCTTTTCTTCAGGCGGAAACTTTTCTACTTCATGAGCTGCTTTAACTTTGTTCTTCTCTCCCAAATAACAGAAAGTGGACTTTTACTTGGCCGGCACGGAACTGCTTTTAACAGTCCATCACGTCCATGTACTGGAAGCCCATAGAGACCATATTCCCCTTCAGACATTGTATATTATTGCAATGTATCTCACACCAACTTGGTGGAGAGAACCGAGGTACAAATAAGCTGAATACACACGTTGTATGAGGATGAGAGGGCAAAGCGGACAAACAAGCACATCGCTGTCACAGGTGACCACTGGACGTCTGTCAACATCGATAATTATTTGGGTGTCACAGCGCATTTCATTGACCAAGACAGGACTCTGCAGTCGTTTGCACTTACTGTGAGTAAAGCCGAGGAGCGACATTATGCCGAGGCATGTGCTAACCATTTTCTGGATGTTGCAAACAAATGGGAAATCAAGGATAAGTTGACCACACTCTGCACTGACAGCGCTCGTAACATGGTAGCTGC